>NW_026131306.1:0-86202 GCF_021347895.1 Acanthochromis polyacanthus
GACTTTGACGTTAATGGTCTTTCTACGCTTAAAATCCTGTTCCTTGCACAGTTCACTCAAATATGTTTAATGCAATTTTCTTCTGATGAAGGAACGTGGGGTGTCAACATGAACTTCACGTGTATGCAGTCTTCATTATTTCTGCGCTTGAAAATTGTGATACTGATCCACATTTGATCACAATTGTGAACACATTTTGCTCAAGTATGTCACACTAAATTCCATCAGTCCAGAAGACATTAACATCATTTGCATTCATATTTATCACATTTCAAGTCATTCTGAAGAACAAATTTGTGTGACAGCAGGAACTTGACGTTTCAGCACCTTCATGATTTTCTGGGCTTAAAATCCTGTTCCTGCACAGATTGCTCAAATATGTTGTCCTGCAAATCATTCAATCCAGAAGACTTAAACATCATTTGCCTACATATTTATCACATTTAGAATCATTCTGAGGAAGTAATTTGTGTGTCAACATGAAGCTAATGTTTATGCAGAATTCACGATTTTTCTGCTCTTAAAATGCTGTTCCTCAGCAGAGATTCGCAGTTGCTCAAATATGTTGTCTATGCAATTCCTTCCATCCAGGCGACCTTAAACATCATTTGCCTTCATATTTACACATTCAAGTCATTCTGAAGAAGAAGTTGTGTGTCATCAGGAACTTCACGTTTTAGCACTTTCATGATTTTTCTGGGCTTAAAATCCTGTTCCTGCACAGTTTGCTCAAATATGTTGTCCTTCAATTCCTTAAATCCAGAACACCTTAAACATCATTTACCTCCATATTTATCACATTTCAAGTCATTTTGAAGAAGAAATTTGTGTGTCAACATGAAGCTAATGTTTATGTAGAATTCACGATTTTTCTGCTCTTAAAATGCTGTTCCTCAGCAGAGATTCACAGTTGCTCAAATATGTTGTCCCTGCAAATCATTCAATCCAGAAGACATTAAACATCATTTGCCTACATATTTATCACATTTAGAATCATTCTGAAGAATAAATTTGTGTTTCAACATGAACTTCACGTTATTGCAGCAGTCATGATTTTTTTGAACGTTTATGCTGTTCCTACACATTTTGCTCAAATATGTTGTCCCTGCATTTCCTTCCACCCAGAAGACATTACATCATTTACCTCCATATTTATCACATTTCAAGTCATTTTGAAGAAAAATTTGTGTGACAGCAGCAACTTCACGTTTCAGCACCTTTATGATTTTTCTGGGCTTAAAATCCTGTTCCTGCAGAGATTGCTCAAATATGTTGTCCCTTGCAAAATCATTCATCCAGAAAACATTAAACATCATTTGCCTTTATATTTAACACATTCAAGTCATTCTGAAGAAGAAATTTGTGTATCAACAGGAACTTCACGTTTAAGCAGCCTTCATGATTTTTCTGCGCTGAAAATGCTGTTCCTTAACTGAAATCCACAGTTTGCTCAAATATGTTGTCACTGCAATTCCATCAATCCAGAAGACATTAAACATCATTTGCCTTCATATTTATCACATTTCAAGTCATTCTGAAAAGTAATTTGTGTGTCAAAAAGAACTTCACGTTTATGCAGTCTGTCATGATTTTTCTGAGCTTAAAATGGTAATCCTGTTCTGAAATACACATTTTGCCGAAGTATGTCATCCCTTCAATTCCTTCCATACAGAACACATTAAACATCATTTGCCTACATATTCATCACATTTCAAGCCATTCTGAACAAGAAATTTGTGTGTCAACACGACTTTGACGTTAATGGTCTTTCTACGCTTAAAAATCCTGTTCCTTGCACAGTTCACTCAAATATGTTGTTAATGCAATTTCTTCCTTCTGATGAAGGAACGTGGGGTGTCAACATGAACTTCACGTGTATGCAGTCTTCATGATATTTCTGCGCTTAAAATTGTGATACTGATCCACATTGATCACAATTGTGACACACCATTTTGCTCAGTATGTCGTCACTAAATTCCATCAGTCCAGAAGACATTAAACATCATTTGCATTCATATTTATCACATTTCAAGTCCATTCTGAAGAACAAATTTGTGTGACAGCAGGAACTTGACGTTTCAGCACCTTCATGATTTTCTGGACTTAAAAATCCTGTCTGCACAGATTGCTCAATATGTTGTCCCTGCAAATCAATTCATCCAGAAGACATTAAACATCATTTGCCTACATATTCATTCCCATTTCAAGCCATTCTGAAACAGAAATTTGTGTGTCAACATGAAGCTAATGTTTATGCAGAATTTCCGATTTTTCTGCTCTTAAAATGCTGTCCTCAGCAGAGATTCGCAGTTGCTTCAAGATATGTTGTCTACTAGCAATTCCCTTCCATCCAGGCGACCTTAAACATCATTTGCCTTCATATATTAACACATTCAGTCTATCTGAAGAAGAAAGTTGTGATGTCATCAGGAACTTCACGTTTTAGCACTTTCATGATTTTTCTGGGCTTAAAATCCTGTTCCTGCACAGTTTGCTCAAATATTTGTCCCTTCAATCTTAAATCCGAACAACTTAAACATCATTACCCTCCATATTATCACATTTCCAAGTCCATTTTGAAGAAGAAATTTGTGTGTCAACATGAAGCTAATGTTTATGTAGAATCAACGATTTTCTGCTCTTAAAATGCTGTTCCTCAGCAGAGATTCACAGTTGCTCAAATTGTGTCCTGCAAATCATTCAATCCAGAAGACATTAACAATCATTTGCCTACAATATTTTATCACATTTAGATCATTCTGAAGAATAAGATTTGTGTTTTCAACATGAACTTCACGTATTGCAGCAGTCATGATTTTTTGAACGTTTATGCTGTTCCTACACATTTTGCTCAAATATGTTGTCCCTGCATTTCCTTCCACCAGAAGACATTATACATCATTTACCTCCATATTTATGACATTTCAAGTCATTTGAAGAAGAAATTTGTGTATCAACAGGAACTTCACGTTTAAGCAGCCTTCATGATTTTTCTGCGCTGAAAATGCTGTTCCTTAACTGAAATCCACAGTTTGCTCAAATATGTTGTCACTGCAATTCCATCAATCCAGAAGACATTAAACATCATTTGCCTTCATATTTATCACATTTCAAGTCATTCTGAATAAGAAATTTGTGTGTCAAAAAGAACTTCACGTTTATGCAGTCTGTCATGATTTTTCTGAGCTTAAAATGGTAATCCTGTTCTGAAATACACATTTTGCCCAAGTATGTCGTCCCTTCAATTCCTTCCATACAGAACACATTAAACATCATTTGCCTACATATTCATCACATTTCAAGCCATTCTGAACAAGAAATTTGTGTGTCAACACGACTTTGACGTTAATGGTCTTTCTACGCTTAAAAATCCTGTTCCTTGCACAGTTCACTCAAATATGTTCTTAATGCAATTTCTTCCTTCTGATGAAGGAACGTGGGGTGTCAACATGAACTTCACGTGTATGCAGTCTTCATGATATTTCTGCGCTGAAAATTGTGATACTGATCCACATTTGATCACAATTGTGACACACATTTTGCTCAAGTATGTCATCACTAAAATTCCATCAGTCCAGAAGACATTAACCATCATTTGCATTCATATTTATCACATTTCAAGTCATTCTGAAGAACAAATTTGTGTGACAGCAGGAACTTGACGTTTCAGCACCTTCATGATTGTTCTGGGCTTAAAATCCTGTTCCTGCACAGATTGCTCAAATATGTTGTCCCTGCAAATCATTCAATCCAGAAGACATTAAACATCATTTGCCTACATATTTATCACATTTAGAATCATTCTGAGGAAGTAATTTGTGTGTCAACATGAAGCTAATGTTTATGCAGAATTCACGATTTTTCTGCTCTTAAAATGCTGTTCCTCAGCAGAGATTCGCAGTTGCTCAAATATGTTGTCTATGCAATTCCTTCCATCCAGGCGACCTTAAACATCATTTGCCTTCATATTTAACACATTCAAGTCATTCTGAAGAAGAAAGTTGTGTGTCATCAGGAACTTCACGTTTTAGCACTTCATGATTTTTCTGGGCTTAAAATCCTGTTCCTGCCACAGTTTGCTCAAATATGTTGTCCCTTTCAATTCCTTAAATCCAGAACACCTTAAACATCATTTACCTCCATATTTATCACATTTCAAGTCATTTTGAAGAAGAAATTTGTGTATCAACATGAAGCTAATGTTTATGCAGAATTCACGATTTTTCTGCTCTTAAAATGCTGTTCCTCAGCAGAGATTCACAGTTGCTCAAATATGTTGTCCCTGCAAATCATTCAATCCAGAAGACATTAAAACATCATTTGCCTACATATTTATCACATTTAGAATCATTCTGAAGAATAAATTTGTGTTTCAACATGAACTTTCACGTTATTGCAGCAGTCATTGATTTTTTTGAACGTTTATGCTGTTCCTACACATTTTGCTCAAATATGTTGTCCCTGCATTTCCTTCCACCCAGAAGACATTATACATCATTTACCTCCAAGTTTATCACATTTCAATATTTTGAAAGAAGAAAATTTTGTGGACAGCAGAACTTCACGTTTCAGGCACCTTTATGATTTTCTGGGCTTAAAATCCTGTTCCTGCAGAGATTGCTCAAATAGTTGTCCTTGGGCAAAACATTCAATCCAGAAAACTTAAACATCATTGCCTTTTAATTTAACACATTAAGTCATTCTGAAGAAGGAATTTGTGTATCAACAGGCACTCACGTTTAAAGCACTTCATGATTTTTCTGCGCTGAAAATGCTGTCCTTAACTGAATTCCACAGTTTGCTCAAATATGTTGTCACTGCAACCACCAATCCAGAAGACCATTAAACATCATTTGCCTTCATATTTTATCACATTTCAAGTCATTCTGAAAAAGTAATTTGTGTGTCAAATAAGAACTTCAACGTTATGCAGTCTGTCATGATTTTTCTGAGCTTAAAATGGTAATCCTGTCTGAAATACACATTTTGCCGAAGTATGTCATCCCTTCAATTCCTTCCATACAGAACACATTAAACATCATTTGCCTACATATTCATCACATTTCAAGCCATTCTGAACAAGAAATTTGTGTGTCAACAGAACTTTGACGTTAATGGTCTTTCTACGCTTAAAATCCTGTTTCCTTGCACATCACTCAAATATGTTGTTAATGCAATTTCTTCCTCTGATGAAGGAACGTGGGGTGTCAACATGAACTTCACGTGTATGCAGCTTCATGAATATTTCTGCGCTTAAAATTGTGATACTGATCCACATTTGATCACAATTGTGACACACATTTGCTCAAGTATGTCGTCACTAAAAATCCATCAGTCCAGAAGACATTAACATCATTTGCATTCATATTTATCACATTTCAAGTCATTCTGAAGAACAAATTTGTGTGACAGCAGGAACTTGACGTTTCAGCACCTTCATGATTTTTCTGGCTTAAAATCCTGTTCCTGCACAGATTGCTCAAATATGTTGTCCCTGCAAATCATTCAATCCAGAAGACATTAAACATCATTTGCCTACATATTTATCACATTTAAATCATTCTGAGGAAGTAATTTGTGTGTCAACATGAAGCTAATGTTTATGCAGAATTCACGATTTTTCTGCTCTTAAAATGCTGTTCCTCAGCAGAGATTCGCAGTTGCTCAAATATGTTGTCTATGCAATTCCTTCCATCCAGGCGACCTTAAACATCATTTGCCTTCATATTTAACACATTCAAGTCATTCTGAAGAAGAAAGTTGTGTGTCATCAGGAACTTCACGTTTTAGCACTTTCATGATTTTCTGGGCTTAAAATCCTGTTCCTGCACAGTTTGCTCAAATATGTTGTCCCTTCAATTCCTTAAATCCAGAACACCTTAAACATCATTTACCTCCATATTTATCACATTTCAAGTCATTTTGAAGAAGAAATTTGTGTGTCAACATGAAGCTAATGTTTATGTAGAATTCACGATTTTTCTGCTCTTAAAATGCTGTTCCTCAGCAGAGATTCACAGTTGCTCAATATGTTGTCCCTGCAAATCATTCAATCCAGAAGACATTAAACATCATTTGCCTACATATTTATCACATTTAGAATCATTCTGAAGAATAAATTTGTGTTTCAACATGAACTTCACGTTATTGCAGCAGTCATGATTTTTTTGAAAGTTTATGCTGTTCCTCCACATTTTGCTCAAATATGTTGTCCCTGCATTTCCTTCCACCCAGAAGACATTATACAATCATTTACCTCCATATTATCACATTTCAAGTCATTTGAAGAAGAAATTTGTGTGACAGCAGCAACTTCACGTTTCAGCACCTTTATGATTTTCTGGGCTTAAAATCCTGTTCCTGCAGAGATTGCTCAAATATGTTGTCCCTTGCAAAATCATTCAATCCAGAAAACATTAAACATCATTTGCCTTTATATTTAACACATTCAAGTCATTCTGAAGAAGAAATTTGTGTATCAACAGGAACTTCACGTTTAAGCAGCCTTCATGATTTTTCTGCGCTGAAAATGCTGTTCCTTAACTGAAATCCACAGTTTGCTCAAATATGTTGTCACTGCAATTCCATCAATCCAGAAGACATTAAACATCATTTGCCTTCATATTTATCACATTTCAAGTCATTCTGAATAAGAAATTTGTGTGTCAAAAAGAACTTCACGTTTATGCAGTCTGTCATGATTTTTCTGAGCTTAAAATGGTAATCCTGTTCTGAAATACACATTTTGCCCAAGTATGTCGTCCCTTCAATTCCTTCCATACAGAACACATTAAACATCATTTGCCTACATATTCATCACATTTCAAGCCATTCTGAACACGAAATTTGTGTGTCAACACGACTTTGACGTTAATGGTCTTTCTACGCTTAAAAATCCTGTTCCTTGCACAGTTCACTCAAATATGTTCTTAATGCAATTTCTTCCTTGTGATGAAGGAACGTGGGGTGTCAACATGAACTTCACGTGTATGCAGTCTTCATGATATTTCTGCGCTGAAAATTGTGATACTGATCCACATTTGATCACAATTGTGACACACATTTTGCTCAAGTATGTCGTCACTAAAATTCCATCAGTCCAGAAGACATTAACCATCATTTGCATTCATATTTATCACATTTCAAGTCATTCTGAAGAACAAATTTGTGTGACAGCAGGAACTTGACGTTTCAGCACCTTCATGATTGTTCTGGGCTTAAAATCCTGTTCCTGCACAGATTGCTCAAATATGTTGTCCCTGCAAATCATTCAATCCAGAAGACATTAAACATCATTTGCCTACATATTTATCACATTTAGAATCATTCTGAGGAAGTAATTTGTGTGTCAACATGAAGCTAATGTTTATGCAGAATTCACGATTTTTCTGCTCTTAAAATGCTGTTCCTCAGCAGAGATTCGCAGTTGCTCAAATATGTTGTCTATGCAATTCCTTCCATCCAGGCGACCTTAAACATCATTTGCCTTCATATTTAACACATTCAAGTCATTCTGAAGAAGAAAGTTGTGTGTCATCAGGAACTTCACGTTTTAGCACTTTCATGATTTTTCTGGGCTTAAAATCCTGTTCCTGCACAGTTTGCTCAAATATGTTGTCCCTTCAATTCCTTAAATCCAGAACACCTTAAACATCATTTACCTCCATATTTATCACATTTCAAGTCATTTTGAAGAAGAAATTTGTGTGTCAACATGAAGCTAATGTTTATGTAGAATTCACGATTTTTCTGCTCTTAAAATGCTGTTCCTCAGCAGAGATTCACAGTTGCTCAAATATGTTGTCCCTGCAAATCATTCAATCCAGAAGACATTAAACATCATTTGCCTACATATTTATCACATTTAGAATCATTCTGAAGAATAAATTTGTGTTTCAACATGAACTTCACGTTATTGCAGCAGTCATGATTTTTTTGAAAGTTTATGCTGTTCCTACACATTTTGCTCAAATATGTTGTCCCTGCATTTCCTTCCACCCAGAAGACATTATACATCATTTACCTCCATATTTATCACATTTCAAGTCATTTTGAAGAAGAAATTTGTGTGACAGCAGCAACTTCACGTTTCAGCACCTTTATGATTTTTCTGGGCTTAAAATCCTGTTCCTGCAGAGATTGCTCAAATATGTTGTCCCTTGCAAAATCATTCAATCCAGAAAACATTAAACATCATTTGCCTTTATATTTAACACATTCAAGTCATTCTGAAGAAGAAATTTGTGTATCAACAGGAACTTCACGTTTAAGCAGCCTTCATGATTTTTCTGCGCTGAAAATGCTGTTCCTTAACTGAAATCCACAGTTTGCTCAAATATGTTGTCACTGCAATTCCATCAATCCAGAAGACATTAAACATCATTTGCCTTCATATTTTCACATTTCAAGTCATTCTGAAAAAGTAATTTGTGTGTCAAAAAGAACTTCACGTTTATGCAGTCTGTCATGATTTTTCTGAGCTTAAAATGGTAATCCTGTTCTGAAATACACATTTTGCCGAAGTATGTCATCCCTTCAATTCCTTCCATACAGAACACATTAAACATCATTTGCCTACATATTCATCACATTTCAAGCCATTCTGAACAAGAAATTTGTGTGTCAACACGACTTTGACGTTAATGGTCTTTCTACGCTTAAAAATCCTGTTCCTTGCACAGTTCACTCAAATATGTTGTTAATGCAATTTCTTCCTTCTGATGAAGGAACGTGGGGTGTCAACATGAACTTCACGTGTATGCAGTCTTCATGATATTTCTGCGCTTAAAATTGTGATACTGATCCACATTTGATCACAATTGTGACACACATTTTGCTCAAGTATGTCGTCACTAAAATTCCATCAGTCCAGAAGACATTAAACATCATTTGCATTCATATTTATCACATTTCAAGTCATTCTGAAGAACAAATTTGTGTGACAGCAGGAACTTGACGTTTCAGCACCTTCATGATTTTTCTGGACTTAAAATCCTGTTCCTGCACAGATTGCTCAAATATGTTGTCCCTGCAAATCATTCAATCCAGAAGACATTAAACATCATTTGCCTACATATTCATCACATTTCAAGCCATTCTGAACAAGAAATTTGTGTGTCAACATGAAGCTAATGTTTATGCAGAATTCACGATTTTTCTGCTCTTAAAATGCTGTTCCTCAGCAGAGATTCGCAGTTGCTCAAATATGTTGTCTATGCAATTCCTTCCATCCAGGCGACCTTAAACATCATTTGCCTTCATATTTAACACATTCAAGTCATTCTGAAGAAGAAAGTTGTGTGTCATCAGGAACTTCACGTTTTAGCACTTTCATGATTTTTCTGGGCTTAAAATCCTGTTCCTGCACAGTTTGCTCAAATATGTTGTCCCTTCAATTCCTTAAATCCAGAACACCTTAAACATCATTTACCTCCATATTTATCACATTTCAAGTCATTTTGAAGAAGAAATTTGTGTGTCAACATGAAGCTAATGTTTATGTAGAATTCACGATTTTTCTGCTCTTAAAATGCTGTTCCTCAGCAGAGATTCACAGTTGCTCAAATATGTTGTCCCTGCAAATCATTCAATCCAGAAGACATTAAACATCATTTGCCTACATATTTATCACATTTAGAATCATTCTGAAGAATAAATTTGTGTTTCAACATGAACTTCACGTTATTGCAGCAGTCATGATTTTTTTGAACGTTTATGCTGTTCCTACACATTTTGCTCAAATATGTTGTCCCTGCATTTCCTTCCACCCAGAAGACATTATACATCATTTACCTCCATATTTGTGACATTTCAAGTCATTTTGAAGAAGAAATTTGTGTGACAGCAGCAACTTCACGTTTAAGCAGCCTTCATGATTTTTCTGCGCTGAAAATGCTGTTCCTTAACTGAAATCCACAGTTTGCTCAAATATGTTGTCACTGCAATTCCATCAATCCAGAAGACATTAAACATCATTTGCCTTCATATTTATCACATTTCAAGTCATTCTGAATAAGAAATTTGTGTGTCAAAAAGAACTTCACGTTTATGCAGTCTGTCATGATTTTTCTGAGCTTAAAATGGTAATCCTGTTCTGAAATACACATTTTGCCCAAGTATGTCGTCCCTTCAATTCCTTCCATACAGAACACATTAAACATCATTTGCCTACATATTCATCACATTTCAAGCCATTCTGAACAAGAAATTTGTGTGTCAACACGACTTTGACGTTAATGGTCTTTCTACGCTTAAAAATCCTGTTCCTTGCACAGTTCACTCAAATATGTTCTTAATGCAATTTCTTCCTTCTGATGAAGGAACGTGGGGTGTCAACATGAACTTCACGTGTATGCAGTCTTCATGATATTTCTGCGCTGAAAATTGTGATACTGATCCACATTTGATCACAATTGTGACACACATTTTGCTCAAGTATGTCATCACTAAAATTCCATCAGTCCAGAAGACATTAACCATCATTTGCATTCATATTTATCACATTTCAAGTCATTCTGAAGAACAAATTTGTGTGACAGCAGGAACTTGACGTTTCAGCACCTTCATGATTGTTCTGGGCTTAAAATCCTGTTCCTGCACAGATTGCTCAAATATGTTGTCCCTGCAAATCATTCAATCCAGAAGACATTAAACATCATTTGCCTACATATTTATCACATTTAGAATCATTCTGAGGAAGTAATTTGTGTGTCAACATGAAGCTAATGTTTATGCAGAATTCACGATTTTTCTGCTCTTAAAATGCTGTTCCTCAGCAGAGATTCGCAGTTGCTCAAATATGTTGTCTATGCAATTCCTTCCATCCAGGCGACCTTAAACATCATTTGCCTTCATATTTAACACATTCAAGTCATTCTGAAGAAGAAAGTTGTGTGTCATCAGGAACTTCACGTTTTAGCACTTTCATGATTTTTCTGGGCTTAAAATCCTGTTCCTGCACAGTTTGCTCAAATATGTTGTCCCTTCAATTCCTTAAATCCAGAACACCTTAAACATCATTTACCTCCATATTTATCACATTTCAAGTCATTTTGAAGAAGAAATTTGTGTGTCAACATGAAGCTAATGTTTATGTAGAATTCACGATTTTTCTGCTCTTAAAATGCTGTTCCTCAGCAGAGATTCACAGTTGCTCAAATATGTTGTCCCTGCAAATCATTCAATCCAGAAGACATTAAACATCATTTGCCTACATATTTATCACATTTAGAATCATTCTGAAGAATAAATTTGTTTCAACATGAACTTCACGTTATTGCAGCAGTCATGATTTTTTTGAAAGTTTATGCTGTTCCTACACATTTTGCTCAAATATGTTGTCCCTGCATTTCCTTCCACCCAGAAGACATTATACATCATTTACCTCCATATTTATCACATTTCAAGTCATTTTGAAGAAGAAATTTGTGTGACAGCAGCAACTTCACGTTTCAGCACCTTTATGATTTTTCTGGGCTTAAAATCCTGTTCCTGCAGAGATTGCTCAAATATGTTGTCCCTTGCAAAATCATTCAATCCAGAAAACATTAAACATCATTTGCCTTTATATTTAACACATTCAAGTCATTCTGAAGAAGAAATTTGTGTATCAACAGGAACTTCACGTTTAAGCAGCCTTCATGATTTTTCTGCGCTGAAAATGCTGTTCCTTAACTGAAATCCACAGTTTGCTCAAATATGTTGTCACTGCAATTCCATCAATCCAGAAGACATTAAACATCATTTGCCTTCATATTTATCACATTTCAAGTCATTCTGAAAAAGTAATTTGTGTGTCAAAAAGAACTTCACGTTTATGCAGTCTGTCATGATTTTTCTGAGCTTAAAATGGTAATCCTGTTCTGAAATACACATTTTGCCGAAGTATGTCATCCCTTCAATTCCTTGAATACAGAACACATTAAACATCATTTGCCTACATATTCATCACATTTCAAGCCATTCTGAACAAGAAATTTGTGTGTCAACACGACTTTGACGTTAATGGTCTTTCTACGCTTAAAAATCCTGTTCCTTGCACAGTTCACTCAAATATGTTGTTAATGCAATTTCTTCCTTCTGATGAAGGAACGTGGGGTGTCAACATGAACTTCACGTGTATGCAGTCTTCATGATATTTCTGCGCTTAAAATTGTGATACTGATCCACATTTGATCACAATTGTGACACACATTTTGCTCAAGTATGTCGTCACTAAAATTCCATCAGTCCAGAAGACATTAAACATCATTTGCATTCATATTTATCACATTTCAAGTCATTCTGAAGAACAAATTTGTGTGACAGCAGGAACTTGACGTTTCAGCACCTTCATGATTTTTCTGGGCTTAAAATCCTGTTCCTGCACAGATTGCTCAAATATGTTGTCCCTGCAAATCATTCAATCCAGAAGACATTAAACATCATTTGCCTACATATTTATCACATTTAGAATCATTCTGAGGAAGTAATTTGTGTGTCAACATGAAGCTAATGTTTATGCAGAATTCACGATTTTTCTGCTCTTAAAATGCTGTTCCTCAGCAGAGATTCGCAGTTGCTCAAATATGTTGTCTATGCAATTCCTTCCATCCAGGCGACCTTAAACATCATTTGCCTTCATATTTAACACATTCAAGTCATTCTGAAGAAGAAAGTTGTGTGTCATCAGGAACTTCACGTTTTAGCACTTTCATGATTTTTCTGGGCTTAAAATCCTGTTCCTGCACAGTTTGCTCAAATATGTTGTCCCTTCAATTCCTTAAATCCAGAACACCTTAAACATCATTTACCTCCATATTTATCACATTTCAAGTCATTTTGAAGAAGAAATTTGTGTGTCAACATGAAGCTAATGTTTATGTAGAATTCACGATTTTTCTGCTCTTAAAATGCTGTTCCTCAGCAGAGATTCACAGTTGCTCAAATATGTTGTCCCTGCAAATCATTCAATCCAGAAGACATTAAACATCATTTGCCTACATATTTATCACATTTAGAATCATTCTGAAGAATAAATTTGTGTTTCAACATGAACTTCACGTTATTGCAGCAGTCATGATTTTTTTGAACGTTTATGCTGTTCCTACACATTTTGCTCAAATATGTTGTCCCTGCATTTCCTTCCACCCAGAAGACATTATACATCATTTACCTCCATATTTATCACATTTCAAGTCATTTTGAAGAAGAAATTTGTGTGACAGCAGCAACTTCACGTTTCAGCACCTTTATGATTTTTCTGGGCTTAAAATCCTGTTCCTGCAGAGATTGCTCAAATATGTTGTCCCTTGCAAAATCATTCAATCCAGAAAACATTAAACATCATTTGCCTTTATATTTAACACATTCAAGTCATTCTGAAGAAGAAATTTGTGTATCAACAGGAACTTCACGTTTAAGCAGCCTTCATGATTTTTCTGCGCTGAAAATGCTGTTCCTTAACTGAAATCCACAGTTTGCTCAAATATGTTGTCACTGCAATTCCATCAATCCAGAAGACATTAAACATCATTTGCCTTCATATTTATCACATTTCAAGTCATTCTGAAAAAGTAATTTGTGTGTCAAAAAGAACTTCACGTTTATGCAGTCTGTCATGATTTTTCTGAGCTTAAAATGGTAATCCTGTTCTGAAATACACATTTTGCCGAAGTATGTCATCCCTTCAATTCCTTCCATACAGAACACATTAAACATCATTTGCCTACATATTCATCACATTTCAAGCCATTCTGAACAAGAAATTTGTGTGTCAACACGACTTTGACGTTAATGGTCTTTCTACGCTTAAAAATCCTGTTCCTTGCACAGTTCACTCAAATATGTTGTTAATGCAATTTCTTCCTTCTGATGAAGGAACGTGGGGTGTCAACATGAACTTCACGTGTATGCAGTCTTCATGATATTTCTGCGCTTAAAATTGTGATACTGATCCACATTTGATCACAATTGTGACACACATTTTGCTCAAGTATGTCGTCACTAAAATTCCATCAGTCCAGAAGACATTAAACATCATTTGCATTCATATTTATCACATTTCAAGTCATTCTGAAGAACAAATTTGTGTGACAGCAGGAACTTGACGTTTCAGCACCTTCATGATTTTTCTGGGCTTAAAATCCTGTTCCTGCACAGATTGCTCAAATATGTTGTCCCTGCAAATCATTCAATCCAGAAGACATTAAACATCATTTGCCTACATATTCATCCCATTTCAAGCCATTCTGAACAAGAAATTTGTGTGTCAACATGAAGCTAATGTTTATGCAGAATTCACGATTTTTCTGCTCTTAAAATGCTGTTCCTCAGCAGAGATTCGCAGTTGCTCAAATATGTTGTCTATGCAATTCCTTCCATCCAGGCGACCTTAAACATCATTTGCCTTCATATTTAACACATTCAAGTCATTCTGAAGAAGAAAGTTGTGTGTCATCAGGAACTTCACGTTTTAGCACTTTCATGATTTTTCTGGGCTTAAAATCCTGTTCCTGCACAGTTTGCTCAAATATGTTGTCCCTTCAATTCCTTAAATCCAGAACACCTTAAACATCATTTACCTCCATATTTATCACATTTCAAGTCATTTTGAAGAAGAAATTTGTGTGTCAGCATGAAGCTAATGTTTATGCAGAATTCACGATTTTTCTGCTCTTAAAATGCTGTTCCTCAGCAGAGATTCACAGTTGCTCAAATATGTTGTCCCTGCAAATCATTCAATCCAGAAGACATTAAACATCATTTGCCTACATATTTATCACATTTAGAATCATTCTGAAGAATAAATTTGTGTTTCAACATGAACTTCACGTTATTGCAGCAGTCATGATTTTTTTGAACGTTTATGCTGTTCCTACACATTTTGCTCAAATATGTTGTCCCTGCATTTCCTTCCACCCAGAAGACATTATACATCATTTACCTCCATATTTATGACATTTCAAGTCATTTTGAAGAAGAAATTTGTGTATCAACAGGAACTTCACGTTTAAGCAGCCTTCATGATTTTTCTGCGCTGAAAATGCTGTTCCTTAACTGAAATCCACAGTTTGCTCAAATATGTTGTCACTGCAATTCCATCAATCCAGAAGACATTAAACATCATTTGCCTTCATATTTATCACATTTCAAGTCATTCTGAATAAGAAATTTGTGTGTCAAAAAGAACTTCACGTTTATGCAGTCTGTCATGATTTTTCTGAGCTTAAAATGGTAATCCTGTTCTGAAATACACATTTTGCCCAAGTATGTCGTCCCTTCAATTCCTTCCATACAGAACACATTAAACATCATTTGCCTACATATTCATCACATTTCAAGCCATTCTGAACAAGAAATTTGTGTGTCAACACGACTTTGACGTTAATGGTCTTTCTACGCTTAAAAATCCTGTTCCTTGCACAGTTCACTCAAATATGTTCTTAATGCAATTTCTTCCTTCTGATGAAGGAACGTGGGGTGTCAACATGAACTTCACGTGTATGCAGTCTTCATGATATTTCTGCGCTGAAAATTCTGATACTGATCCACATTTGATCACAATTGTGACACACATTTTGCTCAAGTATGTCATCACTAAAATTCCATCAGTCCAGAAGACATTAACCATCATTTGCATTCATATTTATCACATTTCAAGTCATTCTGAAGAACAAATTTGTGTGACAGCAGGAACTTGACGTTTCAGCACCTTCATGATTTTTCTGGGCTTAAAATCCTGTTCCTGCACAGATTGCTCAAATATGTTGTCCCTGCAAATCATTCAATCCAGAAGACATTAAACATCATTTGCCTACATATTTATCACATTTAGAATCATTCTGAGGAAGTAATTTGTGTGTCAACATGAAGCTAATGTTTATGCAGAATTCACGATTTTTCTGCTCTTAAAATGCTGTTCCTCAGCAGAGATTCGCAGTTGCTCAAATATGTTGTCTATGCAATTCCTTCCATCCAGGCGACCTTAAACATCATTTGCCTTCATATTTAACACATTCAAGTCATTCTGAAGAAGAAAGTTGTGTGTCATCAGGAACTTCACGTTTTAGCACTTTCATGATTTTTCTGGGCTTAAAATCCTGTTCCTGCACAGTTTGCTCAAATATGTTGTCCCTTCAATTCCTTAAATCCAGAACACCTTAAACATCATTTACCTCCATATTTATCACATTTCAAGTCATTTTGAAGAAGAAATTTGTGTGTCAACATGAAGCTAATGTTTATGTAGAATTCACGATTTTTCTGCTCTTAAAATGCTGTTCCTCAGCAGAGATTCACAGTTGCTCAAATATGTTGTCCCTGCAAATCATTCAATCCAGAAGACATTAAACATCATTTGCCTACATATTTATCACATTTAGAATCATTCTGAAGAATAAATTTGTGTTTCAACATGAACTTCACGTTATTGCAGCAGTCATGATTTTTTGAACGTTTATGCTGTTCCTACACATTTTGCTCAAATATGTTGTCCCTGCATTTCCTTCCACCCAGAAGACATTATACATCATTTACCTCCATATTTATCACATTTCAAGTCATTTTGAAGAAGAAATTTGTGTGACAGCAGCAACTTCACGTTTCAGCACCTTTATGATTTTTCTGGGCTTAAAATCCTGTTCCTGCAGAGATTGCTCAAATATGTTGTCCCTTGCAAAATCATTCAATCCAGAAAACATTAAACATCATTTGCCTTTATATTTAACACATTCAAGTCATTCTGAAGAAGAAATTTGTGTATCAACAGGAACTTCACGTTTAAGCAGCCTTCATGATTTTTCTGCGCTGAAAATGCTGTTCCTTAACTGAAATCCACAGTTTGCTCAAATATGTTGTCACTGCAATTCCATCAATCCAGAAGACATTAAACATCATTTGCCTTCATATTTATCACATTTCAAGTCATTCTGAAAAAGTAATTTGTGTGTCAAAAAGAACTTCACGTTTATGCAGTCTGTCATGATTTTTCTGAGCTTAAAATGGTAATCCTGTTCTGAAATACACATTTTGCCGAAGTATGTCATCCCTTCAATTCCTTCCATACAGAACACATTAAACATCATTTGCCTACATATTCATCACATTTCAAGCCATTCTGAACAAGAAATTTGTGTGTCAACACGACTTTGACGTTAATGGTCTTTCTACGCTTAAAAATCCTGTTCCTTGCACAGTTCACTCAAATATGTTGTTAATGCAATTTCTTCCTTCTGATGAAGGAACGTGGGGTGTCAACATGAACTTCACGTGTATGCAGTCTTCATGATATTTCTGCGCTTAAAATTGTGATACTGATCCACATTTGATCACAATTGTGACACACATTTTGCTCAAGTATGTCGTCACTAAAATTCCATCAGTCCAGAAGACATTAAACATCATTTGCATTCATATTTATCACATTTCAAGTCATTCTGAAGAACAAATTTGTGTGACAGCAGGAACTTGACGTTTCAGCACCTTCATGATTGTTCTGGGCTTAAAATCCTGTTCCTGCACAGATTGCTCAAATATGTTGTCCCTGCAAATCATTCAATCCAGAAGACATTAAACATCATTTGCCTACATATTTATCACATTTAGAATCATTCTGAGGAAGTAATTTGTGTGTCAACATGAAGCTAATGTTTATGCAGAATTCACGATTTTTCTGCTCTTAAAATGCTGTTCCTCAGCAGAGATTCGCAGTTGCTCAAATATGTTGTCTATGCAATTCCTTCCATCCAGGCGACCTTAAACATCATTTGCCTTCATATTTAACACATTCAAGTCATTCTGAAGAAGAAAGTTGTGTGTCATCAGGAACTTCACGTTTTAGCACTTTCATGATTTTTCTGGGCTTAAAATCCTGTTCCTGCACAGTTTGCTCAAATATGTTGTCCCTTCAATTCCTTAAATCCAGAACACCTTAAACATCATTTACCTCCATATTTATCACATTTCAAGTCATTTTGAAGAAGAAATTTGTGTGTCAACATGAAGCTAATGTTTATGTAGAATTCACGATTTTTCTGCTCTTAAAATGCTGTTCCTCAGCAGAGATTCACAGTTGCTCAAATATGTTGTCCCTGCAAATCATTCAATCCAGAAGACATTAAACATCATTTGCCTACATATTTATCACATTTAGAATCATTCTGAAGAATAAATTTGTGTTTCAACATGAACTTCACGTTATTGCAGCAGTCATGATTTTTTTGAACGTTTATGCTGTTCCTACACATTTTGCTCAAATATGTTGTCCCTGCATTTCCTTCCACCCAGAAGACATTATACATCATTTACCTCCATATTTATGACATTTCAAGTCATTTTGAAGAAGAAATTTGTGTATCAACAGGAACTTCACGTTTAAGCAGCCTTCATGATTTTTCTGCGCTGAAAATGCTGTTCCTTAACTGAAATCCACAGTTTGCTCAAATATGTTGTCACTGCAATTCCATCAATCCAGAAGACATTAAACATCATTTGCCTTCATATTTATCACATTTCAAGTCATTCTGAATAAGAAATTTGTGTGTCAAAAAGAACTTCACGTTTATGCAGTCTGTCATGATTTTTTCTGAGCTTAAAATGGTAATCCTGTTCTGAAATACACATTTTGCCCAAGTATGTCGTCCCTTCAATTCCTTCCATACAGAACACATTAAACATCATTTGCCTACATATTCATCACATTTCAAGCCATTCTGAACAAGAAATTTGTGTGTCAACACGACTTTGACGTTAATGGTCTTTCTACGCTTAAAAATCCTGTTCCTTGCACAGTTCACTCAAATATGTTCTTAATGCAATTTCTTCCTTCTGATGAAGGAACGTGGGGTGTCAACATGAACTTCACGTGTATGCAGTCTTCATGATATTTCTGCGCTGAAAATTGTGATACTGATCCACATTTGATCACAATTGTGACACACATTTTGCTCAAGTATGTCGTCACTAAAATTCCATCAGTCCAGAAGACATTAAACATCATTTGCATTCATATTTATCACATTTCAAGTCATTCTGAAAAAGTAATTTGTGTGTCAAAAAGAACTTCACGTTTATGCAGTCTGTCATGATTTTTCTGAGCTTAAAATGGTAATCCTGTTCTGAAATACACATTTTGCCGAAGTATGTCATCCCTTCAATTCCTTCCATACAGAACACATTAAACATCATTTGCCTACATATTCATCACATTTCAAGCCATTCTGAACAAGAAATTTGTGTGTCAACACGACTTTGACGTTAATGGTCTTTCTACGCTTAAAAATCCTGTTCCTTGCACAGTTCACTCAAATATGTTGTTAATGCAATTTCTTCCTTCTGATGAAGGAACGTGGGGTGTCAACATGAACTTCACGTGTATGCAGTCTTCATGATATTTCTGCGCTTAAAATTGTGATACTGATCCACATTTGATCACAATTGTGACACACATTTTGCTCAAGTATGTCGTCACTAAAATTCCATCAGTCCAGAAGACATTAAACATCATTTGCATTCATATTTATCACATTTCAAGTCATTCTGAAGAACAAATTTGTGTGACAGCAGGAACTTGACGTTTCAGCACCTTCATGATTTTTCTGGGCTTAAAATCCTGTTCCTGCACAGATTGCTCAAATATGTTGTCCCTGCAATCATTCAATCCAGAAGACATTAAACATCATTTGCCTACATATTCATCCCATTTCAAGCCATTCTGAACAAGAAATTTGTGTGTCAACATGAAGCTAATGTTTATGCAGAATTCACGATTTTCTGCTCTTAAAATGCTGTTCCTCAGCAGAGATTCGCAGTTGCTCAAATATGTTGTCTATGCAATTCCTTCCATCCAGGCGACCTTAAACATCATTTGCCTTCATATTTAACACATTCAAGTCATTCTGAAGAAGAAAGTTGTGTGTCATCAGGAACTTCACGTTTTAGCACTTTCATGATTTTTCTGGGCTTAAAATCCTGTTCCTGCACAGTTTGCTCAAATATGTTGTCCCTTCAATTCCTTAAATCCAGAACACCTTAAACATCATTTACCTCCATATTTATCACATTTCAAGTCATTTTGAAGAAGAAATTTGTGTGTCAGCATGAAGCTAATGTTTATGCAGAATTCACGATTTTTCTGCTCTTAAAATGCTGTTCCTCAGCAGAGATTCACAGTTGCTCAAATATGTTGTCCCTGCAAATCATTCAATCCAGAAGACATTAAACATCATTTGCCTACATATTTATCACATTTAGAATCATTCTGAAGAATAAATTTGTGTTTCAACATGAACTTCACGTTATTGCAGCAGTCATGATTTTTTTGAACGTTTATGCTGTTCCTACACATTTTGCTCAAATATGTTGTCCCTGCATTTCCTTCCACCCAGAAGACATTATACATCATTTACCTCCATATTTATGACATTTCAAGTCATTTTGAAGAAGAATTTGTGTATCAACAGGAACTTCACGTTTAAGCAGCCTTCATGATTTTTCTGCGCTGAAAATGCTGTTCCTTAACTGAAATCCACAGTTTGCTCAAATATGTTGTCACTGCAATTCCATCAATCCAGAAGACATTAAACATCATTTGCCTTCATATTTATCACATTTCAAGTCATTCTGAATAAGAAATTTGTGTGTCAAAAAGAACTTCACGTTTATGCAGTCTGTCATGATTTTTCTGAGCTTAAAATGGTAATCCTGTTCTGAAATACACATTTTGCCCAAGTATGTCGTCCCTTCAATTCCTTCCATACAGAACACATTAAACATCATTTGCCTACATATTCATCACATTTCAAGCCATTCTGAACAAGAAATTTGTGTGTCAACACGACTTTGACGTTAATGGTCTTTCTACGCTTAAAAATCCTGTTCCTTGCACAGTTCACTCAAATATGTTCTTAATGCAATTTCTTCCTTCTGATGAAAGGAACGTGGGGTGTCAACATGAACTTCACGTGTATGCAGTCTTCATGATATTTCTGCGCTGAAAATTCTGATACTGATCCACATTTGATCACAATTGTGACACACATTTTGCTCAAGTATGTCATCACTAAAATTCCATCAGTCCAGAAGACATTAACCATCATTTGCATTCATATTTATCACATTCAAGTCATTCTGGAAGAACAAATTTGTGTGACAGCAGGAACTTGACGTTTCAGCACCTTCATGATTGTTCTGGGCTTAAAATCCTGTTCCTGCACAGATTGCTCAAATATGTTGTCCCTGCAAATCATTCAATCCAGAAGACATTAAACATCATTTGCCTACATATTTATCACATTTAGAATCATTCTGAGGAAGTAATTTGTGTGTCAACATGAAGCTAATGTTTATGCAGAATTCACGATTTTTCTGCTCTTAAAATGCTGTTCCTCAGCAGAGATTCGCAGTTGCTCAAATATGTTGTCTATGCAATTCCTTCCATCCAGGCGACCTTAAACATCATTTGCCTTCATATTTAACACATTCAAGTCATTCTGAAGAAGAAAGTTGTGTGTCATCAGGAACTTCACGTTTTAGCACTTTCATGATTTTTCTGGGCTTAAAATCCTGTTCCTGCACAGTTTGCTCAAATATGTTGTCCCTTCAATTCCTTAAATCCAGAACACCTTAAACATCATTTACCTCCATATTTATCACATTTCAAGTCATTTTGAAGAAGAAATTTGTGTGTCAACATGAAGCTAATGTTTATGTAGAATTCACGATTTTTCTGCTCTTAAAATGCTGTTCCTCAGCAGAGATTCACAGTTGCTCAAATATGTTGTCCCTGCAAATCATTCAATCCAGAAGACATTAAACATCATTTGCCTACATATTTATCACATTTAGAATCATTCTGAAGAATAAATTTGTGTTTCAACATGAACTTCACGTTATTGCAGCAGTCATGATTTTTTTGAACGTTTATGCTGTTCCTACACATTTTGCTCAAATATGTTGTCCCTGCATTTCCTTCCACCCAGAAGACATTATACATCATTTACCTCCATATTTATCACATTTCAAGTCATTTTGAAGAAGAAATTTGTGTGACAGCAGCAACTTCACGTTTCAGCACCTTTATGATTTTTCTGGGCTTAAAATCCTGTTCCTGCAAGATTGCTCAAATATGTTGTCCCTTGCAAAATCATTCAATCCAGAAAACATTAAACATCATTTGCCTTTATATTTAACACATTCAAGTCATTCTGAAGAAGAAATTTGTGTATCAACAGGAACTTCACGTTTAAGCAGCCTTCATGATTTTTCTGCGCTGAAAATGCTGTTCCTTAACTGAAATCCACAGTTTGCTCAATATGTTGTTCACTGCAATTCCATCAATCCAGAAGACATTAAACATCATTTGCCTTCATATTTATCACATTTCAAGTCATTCTGAAAAAGTAATTTGTGTGTCAAAAAGAACTTCACGTTTATGCAGTCTGTCATGATTTTTCTGAGCTTAAAATGGTAATCCTGTTCTGAAATACACATTTTGCCGAAGTATGTCATCCCTTCAATTCCTTCCATACAGAACACATTAAACATCATTTGCCTACATATTCATCACATTTCAAGCCATTCTGAACAAGAAATTTGTGTGTCAACACGACTTTGACGTTAATGGTCTTTCTACGCTTAAAAATCCTGTTCCTTGCACAGTTCACTCAAATATGTTGTTAATGCAATTTCTTCCTTCTGATGAAGGAACGTGGGGTGTCAACATGAACTTCACGTGTATGCAGTCTTCATGATATTTCTGCGCTTAAAATTGTGATACTGATCCACATTTGATCACAATTGTGACACACATTTTGCTCAAGTATGTCGTCACTAAAATTCCATCAGTCCAGAAGACATTAAACATCATTTGCATTCATATTTATCACATTCAAGTCATTCTGAAGAACAAATTTGTGTGACAGCAGGAACTTGACGTTTCAGCACCTTCATGATTGTTCTGGGCTTAAAAATCCTGTTCCTGCACAGATTGCTCAAATATGTTGTCCCTGCAAATCATTCAATCCAGAAGACATTAAACATCATTTGCCTACATATTTATCACATTTAGAATCATTCTGAGGAAGTAATTTGTGTGTCAACATGAAGCTAATGTTTATGCAGAATTCACGATTTTTTCTGCTCTTAAAATGCTGTTCCTCAGCAGAGATTCGCAGTTGCTCAAATATGTTGTCTATGCAATTCCTTCCATCCAGGCGACCTTAAACATCATTTGCCTTCATATTTAACACATTCAAGTCATTCTGAAGAAGAAAGTTGTGTGTCATCAGGAACTTCACGTTTTAGCACTTTCATGATTTTTCTGGGCTTAAAATCCTGTTCCTGCACAGTTTGCTCAAATATGTTGTCCCTTCAATTCCTTAAATCCAGAACACCTTAAACATCATTTACCTCCATATTTATCACATTTCAAGTCATTTTGAAGAAGAAATTTGTGTGTCAACATGAAGCTAATGTTTATGTAGAATTCACGATTTTCTGCTCTTAAAATGCTGTTCCTCAGCAGAGATTCACAGTTGCTCAAATATGTTGTCCCTGCAAATCATTCAATCCAGAAGACATTAAACATCATTTGCCTACATATTTATCACATTTAGAATCATTCTGAAGAATAAATTTGTGTTCAACATGAACTTCACGTTATTGCAGCAGTCATGATTTTTTTGAACGTTTATGCTGTTCCTACACATTTTGCTCAATATGTTGTCCCTGCATTTCCTTCCACCAGAAGACATTATACATCATTTACCTCCATATTTATGACATTTCAAGTCATTTTGAAGAAGAAATTTGTGTATCAACAGGAACTTCACGTTTAAGCAGCCTTCATGATTTTTCTGCGCTGAAAATGCTGTTCCTTAACTGAAATCCACAGTTTGCTCAAATATGTTGTCACTGCAATTCCATCAATCCAGAAGACATTAAACATCATTTGCCCTTCATATTTATCACATTTCAAGTCATTCTGAATAAGAAATTTGTGTGTCAAAAAGAACTTCACGTTTATGCAGTCTGTCATGATTTTTCTGAGCTTAAAATGGTAATCCTGTTCTGAAATACACATTTTGCCCAAGTATGTCGTCCCTCAATTCCTTCCATACAGAACACATTAAACATCATTTGCCTACATATTCATCACATTTCAAGCCATTCTGAACAAGAAATTTGTGTGTCAACACGACTTTGACGTTAATGGTCTTTCTACGCTTAAAAATCCTGTTCCTTGCACAGTTCACTCAAATATGTTCTTAATGCAATTTCTTCCTTCTGATGAAGGAACGTGGGGTGTCAACATGAACTTCACGTGTATGCAGTCTTCATGATATTTCTGCGCTGAAAATTGTGATACTGATCCACATTTGATCACAATTGTGACGCACATTTTGCTCAAGTATGTCATCACTAAAATTCCATCAGTCCAGAAGACATTAACCATCATTTGCATTCATATTTATCACATTTCAAGTCATTCTGAAGAACAAATTTGTGTGACAGCAGGAACTTGACGTTTCAGCACCTTCATGATTGTTCTGGGCTTAAAATCCTGTTCCTGCACAGATTGCTCAAATATGTTGTCCCTGCAAATCATTCAATCCAGAAGACATTAAACATCATTTGCCTACATATTTATCACATTTAGAATCATTCTGAGGAAGTAATTTGTGTTTCAACATGAAGCTAATGTTTATGCAGAATTCACGATTTTTCTGCTCTTAAAATGCTGTTCCTCAGCAGAGATTCGCAGTTGCTCAAATATGTTGTCTATGCAATTCCTTCCATCCAGGCGACCTTAAACATCATTTGCCTTCATATTTAACACATTCAAGTCATTCTGAAGAAGAAAGTTGTGTGTCATCAGGAACTTCACGTTTTAGCACTTTCATGATTTTTCTGGGCTTAAAATCCTGTTCCTGCACAGTTTGCTCAAATATGTTGTCCCTTCAATTCCTTCCATACAGAACACATTAAACATCATTTGCCTACATATTCATCACATTCAAGCCATTCTGAACAAGAATTTGTGTGTCAACACGACTTTGACGTTAATGGTCTTCTACGCTTAAAATCCTGTTCCTTGCACAGTTCACTCAAATATGTTCTTAATGCAATTTCTTCCTTCTGATGAAGGACGTGGGGTGTCAACATGAACTTCACGTGTATGCAGTCATTCATGATATTTCTGCGCTGAAAATTGTGATACTGATCCACATTTGATCACAATTGTGACACACATTTTGCTCAAGTATGTCATCACTAAAATTCCATCAGTCCAGAAGACATTAACATCATTTGCATTCATATTTATCACATTTCAAGTCATTCTGAAGAAAAATTTGTGTGACAGCAGAACTTCACGTTTCAGCACCTTCATGATTTTTGGGCTTAAAATCCTGTTCCTGCAGATTGCTCAAATGTTGTCCCTGCAAATCATTCAATCCAGAAACATTAAACATCATTTGCCTTTATATTTAACACATTCAGTCATTCTGAAGAAGAATTTGTGTATCAACAGAACTAAGTTTAAGCAGCCTTCATGATTTTCTGCGCTGAAAATGCTGTCCTTAACTGAAATCCACAGTTTGCTAAATATGTTGTCACTGCAATTCCATCAATCCAGAAGGACATTAACATCATTTGCCTTCATATTTATCACATTTCAAGTCATTCTGAATAAGAAATTTGTGTGTCATCAGAACTTCACGTTTTAGCACTTTCATGATTTTTCTGGGCTTAAAATCCTGTTCCTGCACAGTTTTGCTCAAATATGTTGTCCCTTCAATCCTTCCATACAGAACAACATTAAACATCATTTGCCTACATATTCATCACATTTCAAGCCATTCTGAACAGAAATTTGTGTGTCACAACGACTTTGACGTTAATGGTCTTTCTACGCTTAAAAAATCCTGTTCCTTGCACAGTTCACTCAAATATGTTGTTAATGCAATTTTCTTCCTTCTGATGACAGGAACGTGGGGTGTCACATGAACTTCACGTGTATGCAGTCGATATTTTTGCGCTTAAAATTGTGATACTGATCCACATTTGATCACAATTGTGACACACATTTTGCTCAAGTATGTCGTCACTTAAAATTCCATCAAGTCCAGAAGACATTAAACATCATTTGCATTCTATTTATCACATTTCAAGTCATTCTGAAGAACAAATTTGTGTGACAGCAGTGAACTTCCACCGTTTAGCACTTGTCGATGATTCTTTCTTGGTGCCCTTAAAATCCTGGTTCGGCTGCACAGTGGTTGTCTCATAATATGTTGTCCCTTCATATTCCTTATAATCCAGAATCACCTTAAACATCATTGTACCTCCATATTTATCACATTTCAATTCCATTCTTGAAGAATGAAATTTGTGTTGTCAACATGGAATGCTAATGTTTATGTAGAATTCCACGATTTTTCTGGCTTCTTTAAAATGCTGTTTCCTCAGCAGAGATTCACAGTTTGCTCAAATATGTTGTCCCTGCAAATCATTCAATCCAGAAGACATTAAACATCATTTGCCTACATATTTATCACATTTAGAATCATTCTGAAGAATAAATTTGTGTTTCAACATGAACTTCACGTTATTGCAGCAGTCATGATTTTTTTGAACGTTTATGCTGTTCCTACACATTTTGCTCAAATATGTTGTCCCTGCATTTCCTTCCACCCAGAAGACATTATACATCATTTACCTCCATATTTATCACATTTCAAGTCATTTTGAAGAAGAAATTTGTGTGACAGCAGCAACTTCACGTTTCAGCACCTTTATGATTTTTCTGGGCTTAAAATCCTGTTCCTGCAGAGATTGCTCAAATATGTTGTCCCTTGCAAAATCATTCAAACCAGAAGACATTAAACATCATTTGCCTACATATTTATCACATTTAGAATCATTCTGAGGAAGTAATTTGTGTGTCAACATGAAGCTAATGTTTATGCAGCATTCACGATTTTTCTGCTCTTAAAATGCTGTTCCTCAGCAGAGATTCACAGTTGCTCAAATATGTTGTCCCTGCAAATCATTCAATCCAGAAGACATTAAACATCATTTGCCTACATATTTATCACATTTAGAATCATTCTGAAGAATAAATTTGTGTTTCAACATGAACTTCACGTTATTGCAGCAGTCATGATTTTTTTGAACGTTTATGCTGTTCCTACACATTTTGCTCAAATATGTTGTCCCTGCATTTCCTTCCACCCAGAAGACATTATACATCATTTACCTCCATATTTATCACATTTCAAGTCATTTTGAAGAAGAAATTTGTGTGACAGCAGCAACTTCACGTTTCAGCAGCCTTCATGATTTTTCTGCGCTGAAAATGCTGTTCCTTAACTGAAATCCACAGTTTGCTCAAATATGTTGTCACTGCAATTCCATCAATCCAGAAGACATTAAACATCATTTGCCTTCATATTTATCACATTTCAAGTCATTCTGAATAAGAAATTTGTGTGTCAAAAAGAACTTCACGTTTATGCAGTCTGTCATGATTTTTCTGAGCTTAAAATGGTAATCCTGTTCTGAAATACACATTTTGCCCAAGTATGTCGTCCCTTCAATTCCTTCCATACAGAACACATTAAACATCATTTGCCTACATATTCATCACATTTCAAGCCATTCTGAACAAGAAATTTGTGTGTCAACACGACTTTGACGTTAATGGTCTTTCTACGCTTAAAAATCCTGTTCCTTGCACAGTTCACTCAAATATGTTCTTAATGCAATTTCTTCCTTCTGATGAAGGAACGTGGGGTGTCAACATGAACTTCACGTGTATGCAGTCTTCATGATATTTCTGCGCTGAAAATTCTGATACTGATCCACATTTGATCACAATTGTGACACACATTTTGCTCAAGTATGTCATCACTAAAATTCCATCAGTCCAGAAGACATTAACCATCATTTGCATTCATATTTATCACATTTCAAGTCATTCTGAAGAACAAATTTGTGTGACAGCAGGAACTTGACGTTTCAGCACCTTCATGATTGTTCTGGGCTTAAAATCCTGTTCCTGCACAGATTGCTCAAATATGTTGTCCCTGCAAATCATTCAATCCAGAAGACATTAAACATCATTTGCCTACATATTTATCACATTTAGAATCATTCTGAGGAAGTAATTTGTGTGTCAACATGAAGCTAATGTTTATGCAGAATTCACGATTTTTCTGCTCTTAAAATGCTGTTCCTCAGCAGAGATTCGCAGTTGCTCAAATATGTTGTCTATGCAATTCCTTCCATCCAGGCGACCTTAAACATCATTTGCCTTCATATTTAACACATTCAAGTCATTCTGATGAAGAAAGTTGTGTGTCATCAGGAACTTCACGTTTTAGCACTTTCATGATTTTTCTGGGCTTAAAATCCTGTTCCTGCACAGTTTGCTCAAATATGTTGTCCCTTCAATTCCTTAAATCCAGAACACCTTAAACATCATTTACCTCCATATTTATCACATTTCAAGTCATTTTGAAGAAGAAATTTGTGTGTCAACATGAAGCTAATGTTTATGTAGAATTCACGATTTTTCTGCTCTTAAAATGCTGTTCCTCAGCAGAGATTCACAGTTGCTCAAATATGTTGTCCCTGCAAATCATTCAATCCAGAAGACATTAAACATCATTTGCCTACATATTTATCACATTTAGAATCATTCTGAAGAATAAATTTGTGTTTCAACATGAACTTCACGTTATTGCAGCAGTCATGATTTTTTGAACGTTTATGCTGTTCCTACACATTTTGCTCAAATATGTTGTCCCTGCATTTCCTTCCACCCAGAAGACATTATACATCATTTACCTCCATATTTATGACATTTCAAGTCATTTTGAAGAAGAAATTTGTGTGACAGCAGCAACTTCACGTTTAAGCAGCCTTCATGATTTTTCTGCGCTGAAAATGCTGTTCCTTAACTGAAATCCACAGTTTGCTCAAATATGTTGTCACTGCAATTCCATCAATCCAGAAGACATTAAACATCATTTGCCTTCATATTTATCACATTTCAAGTCATTCTGAATAAGAAATTTGTGTGTCAAAAAGAACTTCACGTTTATGCAGTCTGTCATGATTTTTCTGAGCTTAAAATGGTAATCCTGTTCTGAAATACACATTTTGCCCAAGTATGTCGTCCCTTCAATTCCTTCCATACAGAACACATTAAACATCATTTGCCTACATATTCATCACATTTCAAGCCATTCTGAACAAGAAATTTGTGTGTCAACACGACTTTGACGTTAATGGTCTTTCTACGCTTAAAAATCCTGTTCCTTGCACAGTTCACTCAAATATGTTGTTAATGCAATTTCTTCCTTCTGATGAAGGAACGTGGGGTGTCAACATGAACTTCACGTGTATGCAGTCTTCATGATATTTCTGCGCTTAAAATTGTGATACTGATCCACATTTGATCACAATTGTGACACACATTTTGCTCAAGTATGTCGTCACTAAAATTCCATCAGTCCAGAAGACATTAAACATCATTTGCATTCATATTTATCACATTTCAAGTCATTCTGAAGAACAAATTTGTGTGACAGCAGGAACTTGACGTTTCAGCACCTTCATGATTTTTCTGGGCTTAAAATCCTGTTCCTGCACAGATTGCTCAAATATGTTGTCCCTGCAAATCATTCAATCCAGAAGACATTAAACATCATTTGCCTACATATTTATCACATTTAGAATCATTCTGAGGAAGTAATTTGTGTGTCAACATGAAGCTAATGTTTATGCAGAATTCACGATTTTTCTGCTCTTAAAATGCTGTTCCTCAGCAGAGATTCGCAGTTGCTCAAATATGTTGTCTATGCAATTCCTTCCATCCAGGCGACCTTAAACATCATTTGCCTTCATATTTAACACATTCAAGTCATTCTGAAGAAGAAAGTTGTGTGTCATCAGGAACTTCACGTTTTAGCACTTTCATGATTTTTCTGGGCTTAAAATCCTGTTCCTGCACAGTTTGCTCAAATATGTTGTCCCTTCAATTCCTTAAATCCAGAACACCTTAAACATCATTTACCTCCATATTTATCACATTTCAAGTCATTTTGAAGAAGAAATTTGTGTGTCAACATGAAGCTAATGTTTATGTAGAATTCACGATTTTTCTGCTCTTAAAATGCTGTTCCTCAGCAGAGATTCACAGTTGCTCAAATATGTTGTCCCTGCAAATCATTCAATCCAGAAGACATTAAACATCATTTGCCTACATATTTATCACATTTAGAATCATTCTGAAGAATAAATTTGTGTTTCAACATGAACTTCACGTTATTGCAGCAGTCATGATTTTTTTGAACGTTTATGCTGTTCCTACACATTTTGCTCAAATATGTTGTCCCTGCATTTCCTTCCACCCAGAAGACATTATACATCATTTACCTCCATATTTATGACATTTCAAGTCATTTTGAAGAAGAAATTTGTGTGACAGCAGCAACTTCACGTTTCAGCACCTTTATGATTTTTCTGGGCTTAAAATCCTGTTCCTGCAGAGATTGCTCAAATATGTTGTCCCTTGCAAAATCATTCAATCCAGAAAACATTAAACATCATTTGCCTTTATATTTAACACATTCAAGTCATTCTGAAGAAGAAATTTGTGTATCAACAGGAACTTCACGTTTAAGCAGCCTTCATGATTTTTCTGCGCTGAAAATGCTGTTCCTTAACTGAAATCCACAGTTTGCTCAAATATGTTGTCACTGCAATTCCATCAATCCAGAAGACATTAAACATCATTTGCCTTCATATTTATCACATTTCAAGTCATTCTGAAAAAGTAATTTGTGTGTCAAAAAGAACTTCACGTTTATGCAGTCTGTCATGATTTTTCTGAGCTTAAAATGGTAATCCTGTTCTGAAATACACATTTTGCCCAAGTATGTCATCCCTTCAATTCCTTCCATACAGAACACATTAAACATCATTTGCCTACATATTCATCACATTTCAAGCCATTCTGAACAAGAAATTTGTGTGTCAACACGACTTTGACGTTAATGGTCTTTCTACGCTTAAAAATCCTGTTCCTTGCACAGTTCACTCAAATATGTTGTTAATGCAATTTCTTCCTTCTGATGAAGGAACGTGGGGTGTCAACATGAACTTCACGTGTATGCAGTCTTCATGATATTTCTGCGCTTAAAATTGTGATACTGATCCACATTTGATCACAATTGTGACACACATTTTGCTCAAGTATGTCGTCACTAAAATTCCATCAGTCCAGAAGACATTAAACATCATTTGCATTCATATTTATCACATTTCAAGTCATTCTGAAGAACAAATTTGTGTGACAGCAGGATCTTGACGTTTCAGCACCTTCATGATTTTTCTGGGCTTAAAATCCTGTTCCTGCACAGATTGCTCAAATATGTTGTCCCTGCAAATCATTCAATCCAGAAGACATTAAACATCATTTGCCTACATATTTATCACATTTAGAATCATTCTGAGGACGTAATTTGTGTGTCAACATGAAGCTAATGTTTATGCAGAATTCACGATTTTTCTGCTCTTAAAATGCTGTTCCTCAGCAGAGATTCGCAGTTGCTCAAATATGTTGTCTATGCAATTCCTTCCATCCAGGCGACCTTAAACATCATTTGCCTTCATATTTAACACATTCAAGTCATTCTGAAGAAGAAAGTTGTGTGTCATCAGGAACTTCACGTTTTAGCACTTTCATGATTTTTCTGGGCTTAAAATCCTGTTCCTGCACAGTTTGCTCAAATATGTTGTCCCTTCAATTCCTTAAATCCAGAACACCTTAAACATCATTTACCTCCATATTTATCACATTTCAAGTCATTTTGAAGAAGAAATTTGTGTGTCAACATGAAGCTAATGTTTATGTAGAATTCACGATTTTTCTGCTCTTAAAATGCTGTTCCTCAGCAGAGATTCACAGTTGCTCAAATATGTTGTCCCTGCAAATCATTCAATCCAGAAGACATTAAACATCATTTGCCTACATATTTATCACATTTAGAATCATTCTGAAGAATAAATTTGTGTTTCAACATGAACTTCACGTTATTGCAGCAGTCATGATTTTTTTGAACGTTTATGCTGTTCCTACACATTTTGCTCAAATATGTTGTCCCTGCATTTCCTTCCACCCAGAAGACATTATACATCATTTACCTCCATATTTATGACATTTCAAGTCATTTTGAAGAAGAAATTTGTGTGACAGCAGCAACTTCACGTTTCAGCAGCCTTCATGATTTTTCTGCGCTGAAAATGCTGTTCCTTAACTGAAATCCACAGTTTGCTCAAATATGTTGTCACTGCAATTCCATCAATCCAGAAGACATTAAACATCATTTGCCTTCATATTTATCACATTTCAAGTCATTCTGAATAAGAAATTTGTGTGTCAAAAAGAACTTCACGTTTATGCAGTCTGTCATGATTTTTCTGAGCTTAAAATGGTAATCCTGTTCTGAAATACACATTTTGCCCAAGTATGTCGTCCCTTCAATTCCTTCCATACAGAACACATTAAACATCATTTGCCTACATATTCATCACATTTCAAGCCATTCTGAACAAGAAATTTGTGTGTCAACACGACTTTGACGTTAATGGTCTTTCTACGCTTAAAAATCCTGTTCCTTGCACAGTTCACTCAAATATGTTCTTAATGCAATTTCTTCCTTCTGATGAAGGAACGTGGGGTGTCAACATGAACTTCACGTGTATGCAGTCTTCATGATATTTCTGCGCTGAAAATTGTGATACTGATCCACATTTGATCACAATTGTGACACACATTTTGCTCAAGTATGTCATCACTAAAATTCCATCAGTCCAGAAGACATTAACCATCATTTGCATTCATATTTATCACATTTCAAGTTATTCTGAAGAACAAATTTGTGTGACAGCAGGAACTTGACGTTTCAGCACCTTCATGATTGTTCTGGGCTTAAAATCCTGTTCCTGCACAGATTGCTCAAATATGTTGTCCCTGCAAATCATTCAATCCAGAAGACATTAAACATCATTTGCCTTCATATTTAACACATTCAAGTCATTCTGAAGAAGAAAGTTGTGTGTCATCAGGAACTTCACGTTTTAGCACTTTCATGATTTTTCTGGGCTTAAAATCCTGTTCCTGCACAGTTTGCTCAAATATGTTGTCCCTTCAATTCCTTAAATCCAGAACACCTTAAACATCATTTACCTCCATATTTATCACATTTCAAGTCATTTTGAAGAAGAAATTTGTGTGTCAACATGAAGCTAATGTTTATGTAGAATTCACGATTTTTCTGCTCTTAAAATGCTGTTCCTCAGCAGAGATTCACAGTTGCTCAAATATGTTGTCCCTGCAAATCATTCAATCCAGAAGACATTAAACATCATTTGCCTACATATTTATCACATTTAGAATCATTCTGAAGAATAAATTTGTGTTTCAACATGAACTTCACGTTATTGCAGCAGTCATGATTTTTTTGAACGTTTATGCTGTTCCTACACATTTTGCTCAAATATGTTGTCCCTGCATTTCCTTCCACCCAGAAGACATTATACATCATTTACCTCCATATTTATCACATTTCAAGTCATTTTGAAGAAGAAATTTGTGTGACAGCAGCAACTTCACGTTTCAGCACCTTTATGATTTTTCTGGGCTTAAAATCCTGTTCCTGCAGAGATTGCTCAAATATGTTGTCCCTTGCAAAATCATTCAATCCAGAAAACATTAAACATCATTTGCCTTTATATTTAACACATTCAAGTCATTCTGAAGAAGAAATTTGTGTATCAACAGGAACTTCACGTTTAAGCAGCCTTCATGATTTTTCTGCGCTGAAAATGCTGTTCCTTAACTGAAATCCACAGTTTGCTCAAATATGTTGTCACTGCAATTCCATCAATCCAGAAGACATTAAACATCATTTGCCTTCATATTTATCACATTTCAAGTCATTCTGAATAAGAAATTTGTGTGTCAAAAAGAACTTCACGTTTATGCAGTCTGTCATGATTTTTCTGAGCTTAAAATGGTAATCCTGTTCTGAAATACACATTTTGCCCAAGTATGTCGTCCCTTCAATTCCTTCCATACAGAACACATTAAACATCATTTGCCTACATATTCATCACATTTCAAGCCATTCTGAACAAGAAATTTGTGTGTCAACACGACTTTGACGTTAATGGTCTTTCTACGCTTAAAAATCCTGTTCCTTGCACAGTTCACTCAAATATGTTGTTAATGCAATTTCTTCCTTCTGATGAAGGAACGTGGGGTGTCAACATGAACTTCACGTGTATGCAGTCTTCATGATATTTCTGCGCTTAAAATTGTGATACTGATCCACATTTGATCACAATTGTGACACACATTTTGCTCAAGTATGTCATCACTAAAATTCCATCAGTCCAGAAGACATTAAACATCATTTGCATTCATATTTATCACATTTCAAGTCATTCTGAAGAACAAATTTGTGTGACAGCAGGAACTTGACGTTTCAGCACCTTCATGATTTTCTGGGCTTAAAATCCTGTTCCTGCACAGATTGCTCAAATATGTTGTCCCTGCAAATCATTCAATCCAGAAGACATTAAACATCATTTGCCTACATATTTATCACATTTAGAATCATTCTGAGGAAGTAATTTGTGTGTCAACATGAAGCTAATGTTTATGCAGAATTCACGATTTTTCTGCTCTTAAAATGCTGTTCCTCAGCAGAGATTCGCAGTTGCTCAAATATGTTGTCTATGCAATTCCTTCCATCCAGGCGACCTTAAACATCATTTGCATTCATATTTATCACATTTCAAGTCATTCTGAAGAACAAATTTGTGTGACAGCAGGAACTTGACGTTTCAGCACCTTCATGATTTTTCTGGGCTTAAAATCCTGTTCCTGCACAGATTGCTCAAATATGTTGTCCCTGCAAATCATTCAATCCAGAAGACATTAAACATCATTTGCCTACATATTTATCACATTTAGAATCATTCTGAGGAAGTAATTTGTGTGTCAACATGAAGCTAATGTTTATGCAGAATTCACGATTTTTCTGCTCTTAAAATGCTGTTCCTCAGCAGAGATTCGCAGTTGCTCAAATATGTTGTCTATGCAATTCCTTCCATCCAGGCGACCTTAAACATCATTTGCCTTCATATTTAACACATTCAAGTCATTCTGAAGAAGAAAGTTGTGTGTCATCAGGAACTTCACGTTTTAGCACTTTCATGATTTTCTGGGCTTAAAATCCTGTTCCTGCACAGTTTGCTCAAATATGTTGTCCCTTCAATTCCTTAAATCCAGAACACCTTAAACATCATTTACCTCCATATTTATCACATTTCAAGTCATTTTGAAGAAGAAATTTGTGTGTCAACATGAAGCTAATGTTTATGTAGAATTCACGATTTTTCTGCTCTTAAAATGCTGTTCCTCAGCAGAGATTCACAGTTGCTCAAATATGTTGTCCCTGCAAATCATTCAATCCAGAAGACATTAAACATCATTTGCCTACATATTTATCACATTTAGAATCATTCTGAAGAATAAATTTGTGTTTCAACATGAACTTCACGTTATTGCAGCAGTCATGATTTTTTTGAACGTTTATGCTGTTCCTACACATTTTGCTCAAATATGTTGTCCCTGCATTTCCTTCCACCCAGAAGACATTATACATCATTTACCTCCATATTTATCACATTTCAAGTCATTTTGAAGAAGAAATTTGTGTGACAGCAGCAACTTCACGTTTCAGCACCTTTATGATTTTTCTGGGCTTAAAATCCTGTTCCTGCAGAGATTGCTCAAATATGTTGTCCCTTGCAAATCATTCAATCCAGAAAACATTAAACATCATTTGCCTTTATATTTAACACATTCAAGTCATTCTGAAGAAGAAATTTGTGTATCAACAGGAACTTCACGTTTAAGCAGCCTTCATGATTTTTCTGCGCTGAAAATGCTGTTCCTTAACTGAAATCCACAGTTTGCTCAAATATGTTGTCACTGCAATTCCATCAATCCAGAAGACATTAAACATCATTTGCCTTCATATTTATCACATTTCAAGTCATTCTGAAAAAGAAATTTGTGTGTCAAAAAGAACTTCACGTTTATGCAGTCTGTCATGATTTTTCTGAGCTTAAAATGGTAATCCTGTTCTGAAATACACATTTTGCCCAAGTATGTCGTCCCTTCAATTCCTTCCATACAGAACACATTAAACATCATTTGCCTACATATTCATCACATTTCAAGCCATTCTGAACAAGAAATTTGTGTGTCAACACGACTTTGACGTTAATGGTCTTTCTACGCTTAAAAATCCTGTTCCTTGCACAGTTCACTCAAATATGTTTGTTAATGCAATTTCTTCCTTCTGATGAAGGAACGTGGGGTGTCAACATGAACTTCACGTGTATGCAGTCTTCATGATATTTCTGCGCTTAAAATTGTGATACTGATCCACATTTGATCACAATTGTGACACACATTTTGCTCAAGTATGTCATCACTAAAATTCCATCAGTCCAGAAGACATTAAACATCATTTGCATTCATATTTATCACATTTCAAGTCATTCTGAAGAACAAATTTGTGTGACAGCAGGAACTTGACGTTTCAGCACCTTCATGATTTTTCTGGGCTTAAAATCCTGTTCCTGCACAGATTGCTCAAATATGTTGTCCCTGCAAATCATTCAATCCAGAAGACATTAAACATCATTTGCCTACATATTTATCACATTTAGAATCATTCTGAGGAAGTAATTTGTGTGTCAACATGAAGCTAATGTTTATGCAGAATTCACGATTTTTCTGCTCTTAAAATGCTGTTCCTCAGCAGAGATTCGCAGTTGCTCAAATATGTTGTCTATGCAATTCCTTCCATCCAGGCGACCTTAAACATCATTTGCCTTCATATTTAACACATTCAAGTCATTCTGAAGAAGAAAGTTGTGTGTCATCAGGAACTTCACGTTTTAGCACTTTCATGATTTTTCTGGGCTTAAAATCCTGTTCCTGCACAGTTTGCTCAAATATGTTGTCCCTTCAATTCCTTAAATCCAGAACACCTTAAACATCATTTACCTCCATATTTATCACATTTCAAGTCATTTTGAAGAAGAAATTTGTGTGTCAACATGAAGCTAATGTTTATGTAGAATTCACGATTTTTCTGCTCTTAAAATGCTGTTCCTCAGCAGAGATTCACAGTTGCTCAAATATGTTGTCCCTGCAAATCATTCAATCCAGAAGACATTAAACATCATTTGCCTACATATTTATCACATTTAGAATCATTCTGAAGAATAAATTTGTGTTTCAACATGAACTTCACGTTATTGCAGCAGTCATGATTTTTTTGAACGTTTATGCTGTTCCTACACATTTTGCTCAAATATGTTGTCCCTGCATTTCCTTCCACCCAGAAGACATTATACATCATTTACCTCCATATTTATCACATTTCAAGTCATTTTGAAGAAGAAATTTGTGTGACAGCAGCAACTTCACGTTTCAGCACCTTTATGATTTTTCTGGGCTTAAAATCCTGTTCCTGCAGAGATTGCTCAAATATGTTGTCCCTTGCAAATCATTCAATCCAGAAAACATTAAACATCATTTGCCTTTATATTTAACACATTCAAGTCATTCTGAAGAAGAAATTTGTGTATCAACAGGAACTTCACGTTTAAGCAGCCTTCATGATTTTTCTGCGCTGAAAATGCTGTTCCTTAACTGAAATCCACAGTTTGCTCAAATATGTTGTCACTGCAATTCCATCAATCCAGAAGACATTAAACATCATTTGCCTTCATATTTATCACATTTCAAGTCATTCTGAATAAGAAATTTGTGTGTCAAAAAGAACTTCACGTTTATGCAGTCTGTCATGATTTTTCTGAGCTTAAAATGGTAATCCTGTTCTGAAATACACATTTTGCCCAAGTATGTCGTCCCTTCAATTCCTTCCATACAGAACACATTAAACATCATTTGCCTACATATTCATCACATTTCAAGCCATTCTGAACAAGAAATTTGTGTGTCAACACGACTTTGACGTTAATGGTCTTTCTACGCTTAAAAATCCTGTTCCTTGCACAGTTCACTCAAATATGTTGTTAATGCAATTTCTTCCTTCTGATGAAGGAACGTGGGGTGTCAACATGAACTTCACGTGTATGCAGTCTTCATGATATTTCTGCGCTTAAAATTGTGATACTGATCCACATTTGATCACAATTGTGACACACATTTTGCTCAAGTATGTCGTCACTAAAATTCCATCAGTCCAGAAGACATTAAACATCATTTGCATTCATATTTATCACATTTCAAGTCATTCTGAAGAACAAATTTGTGTGACAGCAGGAACTTGACGTTTCAGCACCTTCATGATTTTCTGGGCTTAAAATCCTGTTCCTGCACAGATTGCTCAAATATGTTGTCCCTGCAAATCATTCAATCCAGAAGACATTAAACATCATTTGCCTACATATTTATCACATTTAGAATCATTCTGAGGAAGTAATTTGTGTGTCAACATGAAGCTAATGTTTATGCAGAATTCACGATTTTTCTGCTCTTAAAATGCTGTTCCTCAGCAGAGATTCGCAGTTGCTCAAATATGTTGTCTATGCAATTCCTTCCATCCAGGCGACCTTAAACATCATTTGCCTTCATATTTAACACATTCAAGTCATTCTGAAGAAGAAAGTTGTGTGTCATCAGGAACTTCACGTTTTAGCACTTTCATGAATTTTCTGGGCTTAAAATCCTGTTCCTGCACAGTTTGCTCAAATATGTTGTCCCTTCAATTCCTTAAATCCAGAACACCTTAAACATCATTTACCTCCATATTTATCACATTTCAAGTCATTTTGAAGAAGAAATTTGTGTGTCAACATGAAGCTAATGTTTATGTAGAATTCACGATTTTTCTGCTCTTAAAATGCTGTTCCTCAGCAGAGATTCACAGTTGCTCAAATATGTTGTCCCTGCAAATCATTCAATCCAGAAGACATTAAACATCATTTGCCTACATATTTATCACATTTAGAATCATTCTGAAGAATAAATTTGTGTTTCAACATGAACTTCACGTTATTGCAGCAGTCATGATTTTTTTGAACGTTTATGCTGTTCCTACACATTTTGCTCAAATATGTTGTCCCTGCATTTCCTTCCACCCAGAAGACATTATACATCATTTACCTCCATATTTATCACATTTCAAGTCATTTTGAAGAAGAAATTTGTGTGACAGCAGCAACTTCACGTTTCAGCACCTTTATGATTTTTCTGGGCTTAAAATCCTGTTCCTGCAGAGATTGCTCAAATATGTTGTCCCTTGCAAATCATTCAATCCAGAAAACATTAAACATCATTTGCCTTTATATTTAACACATTCAAGTCATTCTGAAGAAGAAATTTGTGTATCAACAGGAACTTCACGTTTAAGCAGCCTTCATGATTTTTCTGCGCTGAAAATGCTGTTCCTTAACTGAAATCCACAGTTTGCTCAAATATGTTGTCACTGCAATTCCATCAATCCAGAAGACATTAAACATCATTTGCCTTCATATTTATCACATTTCAAGTCATTCTGAAAAAGAAATTTGTGTGTCAAAAAGAACTTCACGTTTATGCAGTCTGTCATGATTTTTCTGAGCTTAAAATGGTAATCCTGTTCTGAAATACACATTTTGCCCAAGTATGTCGTCCCTTCAATTCCTTCCATACAGAACACATTAAACATCATTTGCCTACATATTCATCACATTTCAAGCCATTCTGAACAAGAAATTTGTGTGTCAACACGACTTTGACGTTAATGGTCTTTCTACGCTTAAAAATCCTGTTCCTTGCACAGTTCACTCAAATATGTTGTTAATGCAATTTCTTCCTTCTGATGAAGGAACGTGGGGTGTCAACATGAACTTCACGTGTATGCAGTCTTCATGATATTTCTGCGCTTAAAATTGTGATACTGATCCACATTTGATCACAATTGTGACACACATTTTGCTCAAGTATGTCGTCACTAAAATTCCATCAGTCCAGAAGACATTAAACATCATTTGCATTCATATTTATCACATTTCAAGTCATTCTGAAGAACAAATTTGTGTGACAGCAGGAACTTGACGTTTCAGCACCTTCATGATTTTTCTGGGCTTAAAATCCTGTTCCTGCACAGATTGCTCAAATATGTTGTCCCTGCAAATCATTCAATCCAGAAGACATTAAACATCATTTGCCTACATATTTATCACATTTAGAATCATTCTGAGGAAGTAATTTGTGTGTCAACATGAAGCTAATGTTTATGCAGAATTCACGATTTTTCTGCTCTTAAAATGCTGTTCCTCAGCAGAGATTCGCAGTTGCTCAAATATGTTGTCTATGCAATTCCTTCCATCCAGGCGACCTTAAACATCATTTGCCTTCATATTTAACACATTCAAGTCATTCTGAAGAAGAAAGTTGTGTGTCATCAGGAACTTCACGTTTTAGCACTTTCATGATTTTTCTGGGCTTAAAATCCTGTTCCTGCACAGTTTGCTCAAATATGTTGTCCCTTCAATTCCTTAAATCCAGAACACCTTAAACATCATTTACCTCCATATTTATCACATTTCAAGTCATTTTGAAGAAGAAATTTGTGTGTCAACATGAAGCTAATGTTTATGTAGAATTCACGATTTTTCTGCTCTTAAAATGCTGTTCCTCAGCAGAGATTCACAGTTGCTCAAATATGTTGTCCCTGCAAATCATTCAATCCAGAAGACATTAAACATCATTTGCCTACATATTTATCACATTTAGAATCATTCTGAAGAATAAATTTGTGTTTCAACATGAACTTCACGTTATTGCAGCAGTCATGATTTTTTGAACGTTTATGCTGTTCCTACACATTTTGCTCAAATATGTTGTCCCTGCATTTCCTTCCACCCAGAAGACATTATACATCATTTACCTCCATATTTATCACATTTCAAGTCATTTTGAAGAAGAAATTTGTGTGACAGCAGCAACTTCACGTTTCAGCACCTTTATGATTTTTCTGGGCTTAAAATCCTGTTCCTGCAGAGATTGCTCAAATATGTTGTCCCTTGCAAATCATTCAATCCAGAAAACATTAAACATCATTTGCCTTTATATTTAACACATTCAAGTCATTCTGAAGAAGAAATTTGTGTATCAACAGGAACTTCACGTTTAAGCAGCCTTCATGATTTTTCTGCGCTGAAAATGCTGTTCCTTAACTGAAATCCACAGTTTGCTCAAATATGTTGTCACTGCAATTCCATCAATCCAGAAGACATTAAACATCATTTGCCTTCATATTTATCACATTTCAAGTCATTCTGAAAAAGAAATTTGTGTGTCAAAAAGAACTTCACGTTTATGCAGTCTGTCATGATTTTTCTGAGCTTAAAATGGTAATCCTGTTCTGAAATACACATTTTGCCCAAGTATGTCGTCCCTTCAATTCCTTCCATACAGAACACATTAAACATCATTTGCCTACATATTCATCACATTTCAAGCCATTCTGAACAAGAAATTTGTGTGTCAACACGACTTTGACGTTAATGGTCTTTCTACGCTTAAAAATCCTGTTCCTTGCACAGTTCACTCAAATATGTTTGTTAATGCAATTTCTTCCTTCTGATGAAGGAACGTGGGGTGTCAACATGAACTTCACGTGTATGCAGTCTTCATGATATTTCTGCGCTTAAAATTGTGATACTGATCCACATTTGATCACAATTGTGACACACATTTTGCTCAAGTATGTCATCACTAAAATTCCATCAGTCCAGAAGACATTAAACATCATTTGCATTCATATTTATCACATTTCAAGTCATTCTGAAGAACAAATTTGTGTGACAGCAGGAACTTGACGTTTCAGCACCTTCATGATTTTTCTGGGCTTAAAATCCTGTTCCTGCACAGATTGCTCAAATATGTTGTCCCTGCAAATCATTCAATCCAGAAGACATTAAACATCATTTGCCTACATATTTATCACATTTAGAATCATTCTGAGGAAGTAATTTGTGTGTCAACATGAAGCTAATGTTTATGCAGAATTCACGATTTTTCTGCTCTTAAAATGCTGTTCCTCAGCAGAGATTCGCAGTTGCTCAAATATGTTGTCTATGCAATTCCTTCCATCCAGGCGACCTTAAACATCATTTGCCTTCATATTTAACACATTCAAGTCATTCTGAAGAAGAAAGTTGTGTGTCATCAGGAACTTCACGTTTTAGCACTTTCATGATTTTCTGGGCTTAAAATCCTGTTCCTGCACAGTTTGCTCAAATATGTTGTCCCTTCAATTCCTTAAATCCAGAACACCTTAAACATCATTTACCTCCATATTTATCACATTTCAAGTCATTTTGAAGAAGAAATTTGTGTGTCAACATGAAGCTAATGTTTATGTAGAATTCACGATTTTTCTGCTCTTAAAATGCTGTTCCTCAGCAGAGATTCACAGTTGCTCAAATATGTTGTCCCTGCAAATCATTCAATCCAGAAGACATTAAACATCATTTGCCTACATATTTATCACATTTAGAATCATTCTGAAGAATAAATTTGTGTTTCAACATGAACTTCACGTTATTGCAGCAGTCATGATTTTTTTGAACGTTTATGCTGTTCCTACACATTTTGCTCAAATATGTTGTCCCTGCATTTCCTTCCACCCAGAAGACATTATACATCATTTACCTCCATATTTATCACATTTCAAGTCATTTTGAAGAAGAAATTTGTGTGACAGCAGCAACTTCACGTTTCAGCACCTTTATGATTTTTCTGGGCTTAAAATCCTGTTCCTGCAGAGATTGCTCAAATATGTTGTCCCTTGCAAATCATTCAATCCAGAAAACATTAAACATCATTTGCCTTTATATTTAACACATTCAAGTCATTCTGAAGAAGAAATTTGTGTATCAACAGGAACTTCACGTTTAAGCAGCCTTCATGATTTTTCTGCGCTGAAAATGCTGTTCCTTAACTGAAATCCACAGTTTGCTCAAATATGTTGTCACTGCAATTCCATCAATCCAGAAGACATTAAACATCATTTGCCTTCATATTTATCACATTTCAAGTCATTCTGAAAAGAAATTTGTGTGTCAAAAAGAACTTCACGTTTATGCAGTCTGTCATGATTTTTCTGAGCTTAAAATGGTAATCCTGTTCTGAAATACACATTTTGCCCAAGTATGTCGTCCCTTCAATTCCTTCCATACAGAACACATTAAACATCATTTGCCTACATATTCATCACATTTCAAGCCATTCTGAACAAGAAATTTGTGTGTCAACACGACTTTGACGTTAATGGTCTTTCTACGCTTAAAAATCCTGTTCCTTGCACAGTTCACTCAAATATGTTGTTAATGCAATTTCTTCCTTCTGATGAAGGAACGTGGGGTGTCAACATGAACTTCACGTGTATGCAGTCTTCATGATATTTCTGCGCTTAAAATTGTGATACTGATCCACATTTGATCACAATTGTGACACACATTTTGCTCAAGTATGTCGTCACTAAAATTCCATCAGTCCAGAAGACATTAAACATCATTTGCATTCATATTTATCACATTTCAAGTCATTCTGAAGAACAAATTTGTGTGACAGCAGGAACTTGACGTTTCAGCACCTTCATGATTTTTCTGGGCTTAAAATCCTGTTCCTGCACAGATTGCTCAAATATGTTGTCCCTGCAAATCATTCAATCCAGAAGACATTAAACATCATTTGCCTACATATTTATCACATTTAGAATCATTCTGAGGAAGTAATTTGTGTGTCAACATGAAGCTAATGTTTATGCAGAATTCACGATTTTTCTGCTCTTAAAATGCTGTTCCTCAGCAGAGATTCGCAGTTGCTCAAATATGTTGTCTATGCAATTCCTTCCATCCAGGCGACCTTAAACATCATTTGCCTTCATATTTAACACATTCAAGTCATTCTGAAGAAGAAAGTTGTGTGTCATCAGGAACTTCACGTTTTAGCACTTTCATGAATTTTCTGGGCTTAAAATCCTGTTCCTGCACAGTTTGCTCAAATATGTTGTCCCTTCAATTCCTTAAATCCAGAACACCTTAAACATCATTTACCTCCATATTTATCACATTTCAAGTCATTTTGAAGAAGAAATTTGTGTGTCAACATGAAGCTAATGTTTATGTAGAATTCACGATTTTTCTGCTCTTAAAATGCTGTTCCTCAGCAGAGATTCACAGTTGCTCAAATATGTTGTCCCTGCAAATCATTCAATCCAGAAGACATTAAACATCATTTGCCTACATATTTATCACATTTAGAATCATTCTGAAGAATAAATTTGTGTTTCAACATGAACTTCACGTTATTGCAGCAGTCATGATTTTTTTGAACGTTTATGCTGTTCCTACACATTTTGCTCAAATATGTTGTCCCTGCATTTCCTTCCACCCAGAAGACATTATACATCATTTACCTCCATATTTATCACATTTCAAGTCATTTTGAAGAAGAAATTTGTGTGACAGCAGCAACTTCACGTTTCAGCACCTTTATGATTTTTCTGGGCTTAAAATCCTGTTCCTGCAGAGATTGCTCAAATATGTTGTCCCTTGCAAATCATTCAATCCAGAAAACATTAAACATCATTTGCCTTTATATTTAACACATTCAAGTCATTCTGAAGAAGAAATTTGTGTATCAACAGGAACTTCACGTTTAAGCAGCCTTCATGATTTTTCTGCGCTGAAAATGCTGTTCCTTAACTGAAATCCACAGTTTGCTCAAATATGTTGTCACTGCAATTCCATCAATCCAGAAGACATTAAACATCATTTGCCTTCATATTTATCACATTTCAAGTCATTCTGAAAAAGAAATTTGTGTGTCAAAAAGAACTTCACGTTTATGCAGTCTGTCATGATTTTTCTGAGCTTAAAATGGTAATCCTGTTCTGAAATACACATTTTGCCCAAGTATGTCGTCCCTTCAATTCCTTCCATACAGAACACATTAAACATCATTTGCCTACATATTCATCACATTTCAAGCCATTCTGAACAAGAAATTTGTGTGTCAACACGACTTTGACGTTAATGGTCTTTCTACGCTTAAAAATCCTGTTCCTTGCACAGTTCACTCAAATATGTTTGTTAATGCAATTTCTTCCTTCTGATGAAGGAACGTGGGGTGTCAACATGAACTTCACGTGTATGCAGTCTTCATGATATTTCTGCGCTTAAAATTGTGATACTGATCCACATTTGATCACAATTGTGACACACATTTTGCTCAAGTATGTCGTCACTAAAATTCCATCAGTCCAGAAGACATTAAACATCATTTGCATTCATATTTATCACATTTCAAGTCATTCTGAAGAACAAATTTGTGTGACAGCAGGAACTTGACGTTTCAGCACCTTCATGATTTTTCTGGGCTTAAAATCCTGTTCCTGCACAGATTGCTCAAATATGTTGTCCCTGCAAATCATTCAATCCAGAAGACATTAAACATCATTTGCCTACATATTTATCACATTTAGAATCATTCTGAGGAAGTAATTTGTGTGTCAACATGAAGCTAATGTTTATGCAGAATTCACGATTTTTCTGCTCTTAAAATGCTGTTCCTCAGCAGAGATTCGCAGTTGCTCAAATATGTTGTCTATGCAATTCCTTCCATCCAGGCGACCTTAAACATCATTTGCCTTCATATTTAACACATTCAAGTCATTCTGAAGAAGAAAGTTGTGTGTCATCAGGAACTTCACGTTTTAGCACTTTCATGATTTTCTGGGCTTAAAATCCTGTTCCTGCACAGTTTGCTCAAATATGTTGTCCCTTCAATTCCTTAAATCCAGAACACCTTAAACATCATTTACCTCCATATTTATCACATTTCAAGTCATTTTGAAGAAGAAATTTGTGTGTCAACATGAAGCTAATGTTTATGTAGAATTCACGATTTTTCTGCTCTTAAAATGCTGTTCCTCAGCAGAGATTCACAGTTGCTCAAATATGTTGTCCCTGCAAATCATTCAATCCAGAAGACATTAAACATCATTTGCCTACATATTTATCACATTTAGAATCATTCTGAAGAATAAATTTGTGTTTCAACATGAACTTCACGTTATTGCAGCAGTCATGATTTTTTTGAACGTTTATGCTGTTCCTACACATTTTGCTCAAATATGTTGTCCCTGCATTTCCTTCCACCCAGAAGACATTATACATCATTTACCTCCATATTTATCACATTTCAAGTCATTTTGAAGAAGAAATTTGTGTGACAGCAGCAACTTCACGTTTCAGCACCTTTATGATTTTTCTGGGCTTAAAATCCTGTTCCTGCAGAGATTGCTCAAATATGTTGTCCCTTGCAAATCATTCAATCCAGAAAACATTAAACATCATTTGCCTTTATATTTAACACATTCAAGTCATTCTGAAGAAGAAATTTGTGTATCAACAGGAACTTCACGTTTAAGCAGCCTTCATGATTTTTCTGCGCTGAAAATGCTGTTCCTTAACTGAAATCCACAGTTTGCTCAAATATGTTGTCACTGCAATTCCATCAATCCAGAAGACATTAAACATCATTTGCCTTCATATTTATCACATTTCAAGTCATTCTGAAAAAGAAATTTGTGTGTCAAAAAGAACTTCACGTTTATGCAGTCTGTCATGATTTTTCTGAGCTTAAAATGGTAATCCTGTTCTGAAATACACATTTTGCCCAAGTATGTCGTCCCTTCAATTCCTTCCATACAGAACACATTAAACATCATTTGCCTACATATTCATCACATTTCAAGCCATTCTGAACAAGAAATTTGTGTGTCAACACGACTTTGACGTTAATGGTCTTTCTACGCTTAAAAATCCTGTTCCTTGCACAGTTCACTCAAATATGTTGTTAATGCAATTTCTTCCTTCTGATGAAGGAACGTGGGGTGTCAACATGAACTTCACGTGTATGCAGTCTTCATGATATTTCTGCGCTTAAAATTGTGATACTGATCCACATTTGATCACAATTGTGACACACATTTTGCTCAAGTATGTCGTCACTAAAATTCCATCAGTCCAGAAGACATTAAACATCATTTGCATTCATATTTATCACATTTCAAGTCATTCTGAAGAACAAATTTGTGTGACAGCAGGAACTTGACGTTTCAGCACCTTCATGATTTTCTGGGCTTAAAATCCTGTTCCTGCACAGATTGCTCAAATATGTTGTCCCTGCAAATCATTCAATCCAGAAGACATTAAACATCATTTGCCTACATATTTATCACATTTAGAATCATTCTGAGGAAGTAATTTGTGTGTCAACATGAAGCTAATGTTTATGCAGAATTCACGATTTTTCTGCTCTTAAAATGCTGTTCCTCAGCAGAGATTCGCAGTTGCTCAAATATGTTGTCTATGCAATTCCTTCCATCCAGGCGACCTTAAACATCATTTGCCTTCATATTTAACACATTCAAGTCATTCTGAAGAAGAAAGTTGTGTGTCATCAGGAACTTCACGTTTTAGCACTTTCATGATTTTTCTGGGCTTAAAATCCTGTTCCTGCACAGTTTGCTCAAATATGTTGTCCCTTCAATTCCTTAAATCCAGAACACCTTAAACATCATTTACCTCCATATTTATCACATTTCAAGTCATTTTGAAGAAGAAATTTGTGTGTCAACATGAAGCTAATGTTTATGTAGAATTCACGATTTTTCTGCTCTTAAAATGCTGTTCCTCAGCAGAGATTCACAGTTGCTCAAATATGTTGTCCCTGCAAATCATTCAATCCAGAAGACATTAAACATCATTTGCCTACATATTTATCACATTTAGAATCATTCTGAAGAATAAATTTGTGTTTCAACATGAACTTCACGTTATTGCAGCAGTCATGATTTTTTGAACGTTTATGCTGTTCCTACACATTTTGCTCAAATATGTTGTCCCTGCATTTCCTTCCACCCAGAAGACATTATACATCATTTACCTCCATATTTATCACATTTCAAGTCATTTTGAAGAAGAAATTTGTGTGACAGCAGCAACTTCACGTTTAAGCAGCCTTCATGATTTTTCTGCGCTGAAAATGCTGTTCCTTAACTGAAATCCACAGTTTGCTCAAATATGTTGTCACTGCAATTCCATCAATCCAGAAGACATTAAACATCATTTGCCTTCATATTTATCACATTTCAAGTCATTCTGAAAAAGAAATTTGTGTGTCAAAAAGAACTTCACGTTTATGCAGTCTGTCATGATTTTTCTGAGCTTAAAATGGTAATCCTGTTCTGAAATACACATTTTGCCCAAGTATGTCGTCCCTTCAATTCCTTCCATACAGAACACATTAAACATCATTTGCCTACATATTCATCACATTTCAAGCCATTCTGAACAAGAAATTTGTGTGTCAACACGACTTTGACGTTAATGGTCTTTCTACGCTTAAAAATCCTGTTCCTTGCACAGTTCACTCAAATATGTTGTTAATGCAATTTCTTCCTTCTGATGAAGGAACGTGGGGTGTCAACATGAACTTCACGTGTATGCAGTCTTCATGATATTTCTGCGCTTAAAATTGTGATACTGATCCACATTTGATCACAATTGTGACACACATTTTGCTCAAGTATGTCATCACTAAAATTCCATCAGTCCAGAAGACATTAAACATCATTTGCATTCATATTTATCACATTTCAAGTCATTCTGAAGAACAAATTTGTGTGACAGCAGGAACTTGACGTTTCAGCACCTTCATGATTTTTCTGGGCTTAAAATCCTGTTCCTGCACAGATTGCTCAAATATGTTGTCCCTGCAAATCATTCAATCCAGAAGACATTAAACATCATTTGCCTACATATTTATCACATTTAGAATCATTCTGAGGAAGTAATTTGTGTGTCAACATGAAGCTAATGTTTATGCAGAATTCACGATTTTTCTGCTCTTAAAATGCTGTTCCTCAGCAGAGATTCGCAGTTGCTCAAATATGTTGTCTATGCAATTCCTTCCATCCAGGCGACCTTAAACATCATTTGCCTTCATATTTAACACATTCAAGTCATTCTGAAGAAGAAAGTTGTGTGTCATCAGGAACTTCACGTTTTAGCACTTTCATGATTTTTCTGGGCTTAAAATCCTGTTCCTGCACAGTTTGCTCAAATATGTTGTCCCTTCAATTCCTTAAATCCAGAACACCTTAAACATCATTTACCTCCATATTTATCACATTTCAAGTCATTTTGAAGAAGAAATTTGTGTGTCAACATGAAGCTAATGTTTATGTAGAATTCACGATTTTTCTGCTCTTAAAATGCTGTTCCTCAGCAGAGATTCACAGTTGCTCAAATATGTTGTCCCTGCAAATCATTCAATCCAGAAGACATTAAACATCATTTGCCTACATATTTATCACATTTAGAATCATTCTGAAGAATAAATTTGTGTTTCAACATGAACTTCACGTTATTGCAGCAGTCATGATTTTTTTGAACGTTTATGCTGTTCCTACACATTTTGCTCAAATATGTTGTCCCTGCATTTCCTTCCACCCAGAAGACATTATACATCATTTACCTCCATATTTATCACATTTCAAGTCATTTTGAAGAAGAAATTTGTGTGACAGCAGCAACTTCACGTTTCAGCACCTTTATGATTTTTCTGGGCTTAAAATCCTGTTCCTGCAGAGATTGCTCAAATATGTTGTCCCTTGCAAATCATTCAATCCAGAAAACATTAAACATCATTTGCCTTTATATTTAACACATTCAAGTCATTCTGAAGAAGAAATTTGTGTATCAACAGGAACTTCACGTTTAAGCAGCCTTCATGATTTTTCTGCGCTGAAAATGCTGTTCCTTAACTGAAATCCACAGTTTGCTCAAATATGTTGTCACTGCAATTCCATCAATCCAGAAGACATTAAACATCATTTGCCTTCATATTTATCACATTTCAAGTCATTCTGAAAAAGAAATTTGTGTGTCAAAAAGAACTTCACGTTTATGCAGTCTGTCATGATTTTTCTGAGCTTAAAATGGTAATCCTGTTCTGAAATACACATTTTGCCCAAGTATGTCGTCCCTTCAATTCCTTCCATACAGAACACATTAAACATCATTTGCCTACATATTCATCACATTTCAAGCCATTCTGAACAAGAAATTTGTGTGTCAACACGACTTTGACGTTAATGGTCTTTCTACGCTTAAAAATCCTGTTCCTTGCACAGTTCACTCAAATATGTTGTTAATGCAATTTCTTCCTTCTGATGAAGGAACGTGGGGTGTCAACATGAACTTCACGTGTATGCAGTCTTCATGATATTTCTGCGCTTAAAATTGTGATACTGATCCACATTTGATCACAATTGTGACACACATTTTGCTCAAGTATGTCATCACTAAAATTCCATCAGTCCAGAAGACATTAAACATCATTTGCATTCATATTTATCACATTTCAAGTCATTCTGAAGAACAAATTTGTGTGACAGCAGGAACTTGACGTTTCAGCACCTTCATGATTTTCTGGGCTTAAAATCCTGTTCCTGCACAGATTGCTCAAATATGTTGTCCCTGCAAATCATTCAATCCAGAAGACATTAAACATCATTTGCCTACATATTTATCACATTTAGAATCATTCTGAGGAAGTAATTTGTGTGTCAACATGAAGCTAATGTTTATGCAGAATTCACGATTTTTCTGCTCTTAAAATGCTGTTCCTCAGCAGAGATTCGCAGTTGCTCAAATATGTTGTCTATGCAATTCCTTCCATCCAGGCGACCTTAAACATCATTTGCCTTCATATTTAACACATTCAAGTCATTCTGAAGAAGAAAGTTGTGTGTCATCAGGAACTTCACGTTTTAGCACTTTCATGATTTTTCTGGGCTTAAAATCCTGTTCCTGCACAGTTTGCTCAAATATGTTGTCCCTTCAATTCCTTAAATCCAGAACACCTTAAACATCATTTACCTCCATATTTATCACATTTCAAGTCATTTTGAAGAAGAAATTTGTGTGTCAACATGAAGCTAATGTTTATGTAGAATTCACGATTTTTCTGCTCTTAAAATGCTGTTCCTCAGCAGAGATTCACAGTTGCTCAAATATGTTGTCCCTGCAAATCATTCAATCCAGAAGACATTAAACATCATTTGCCTACATATTTATCACATTTAGAATCATTCTGAAGAATAAATTTGTGTTTCAACATGAACTTCACGTTATTGCAGCAGTCATGATTTTTTTGAACGTTTATGCTGTTCCTACACATTTTGCTCAAATATGTTGTCCCTGCATTTCCTTCCACCCAGAAGACATTATACATCATTTACCTCCATATTTATCACATTTCAAGTCATTTTGAAGAAGAAATTTGTGTGACAGCAGCAACTTCACGTTTCAGCACCTTTATGATTTTTCTGGGCTTAAAATCCTGTTCCTGCAGAGATTGCTCAAATATGTTGTCCCTTGCAAATCATTCAATCCAGAAAACATTAAACATCATTTGCCTTTATATTTAACACATTCAAGTCATTCTGAAGAAGAAATTTGTGTATCAACAGGAACTTCACGTTTAAGCAGCCTTCATGATTTTTCTGCGCTGAAAATGCTGTTCCTTAACTGAAATCCACAGTTTGCTCAAATATGTTGTCACTGCAATTCCATCAATCCAGAAGACATTAAACATCATTTGCCTTCATATTTATCACATTTCAAGTCATTCTGAAAAAGAAATTTGTGTGTCAAAAAGAACTTCACGTTTATGCAGTCTGTCATGATTTTTCTGAGCTTAAAATGGTAATCCTGTTCTGAAATACACATTTTGCCCAAGTATGTCGTCCCTTCAATTCCTTCCATACAGAACACATTAAACATCATTTGCCTACATATTCATCACATTTCAAGCCATTCTGAACAAGAAATTTGTGTGTCAACACGACTTTGACGTTAATGGTCTTTCTACGCTTAAAAATCCTGTTCCTTGCACAGTTCACTCAAATATGTTGTTAATGCAATTTCTTCCTTCTGATGAAGGAACGTGGGGTGTCAACATGAACTTCACGTGTATGCAGTCTTCATGATATTTCTGCGCTTAAAATTGTGATACTGATCCACATTTGATCACAATTGTGACACACATTTTGCTCAAGTATGTCGTCACTAAAATTCCATCAGTCCAGAAGACATTAAACATCATTTGCATTCATATTTATCACATTTCAAGTCATTCTGAAGAACAAATTTGTGTGACAGCAGGAACTTGACGTTTCAGCACCTTCATGATTTTTCTGGGCTTAAAATCCTGTTCCTGCACAGATTGCTCAAATATGTTGTCCCTGCAAATCATTCAATCCAGAAGACATTAAACATCATTTGCCTACATATTTATCACATTTAGAATCATTCTGAGGAAGTAATTTGTGTGTCAACATGAAGCTAATGTTTATGCAGAATTCACGATTTTTCTGCTCTTAAAATGCTGTTCCTCAGCAGAGATTCGCAGTTGCTCAAATATGTTGTCTATGCAATTCCTTCCATCCAGGCGACCTTAAACATCATTTGCCTTCATATTTAACACATTCAAGTCATTCTGAAGAAGAAAGTTGTGTGTCATCAGGAACTTCACGTTTTAGCACTTTCATGATTTTTCTGGGCTTAAAATCCTGTTCCTGCACAGTTTGCTCAAATATGTTGTCCCTTCAATTCCTTAAATCCAGAACACCTTAAACATCATTTACCTCCATATTTATCACATTTCAAGTCATTTTGAAGAAGAAATTTGTGTGTCAACATGAAGCTAATGTTTATGTAGAATTCACGATTTTTCTGCTCTTAAAATGCTGTTCCTCAGCAGAGATTCACAGTTGCTCAAATATGTTGTCCCTGCAAATCATTCAATCCAGAAGACATTAAACATCATTTGCCTACATATTATCACATTTAGAATCATTCTGAAGAATAAATTTGTGTTTCAACATGAACTTCACGTTATTGCAGCAGTCATGATTTTTTTGAACGTTTATGCTGTTCCTACACATTTTGCTCAAATATGTTGTCCCTGCATTTCCTTCCACCCAGAAGACATTATACATCATTTACCTCCATATTTGTGACATTTCAAGTCATTTTGAAGAAGAAATTTGTGTATCAACAGGAACTTCACGTTTAAGCAGCCTTCATGATTTTTCTGCGCTGAAAATGCTGTTCCTTAACTGAAATCCACAGTTTGCTCAAATATGTTGTCACTGCAATTCCATCAATCCAGAAGACATTAAACATCATTTGCCTTCATATTTATCACATTTCAAGTCATTCTGAATAAGAAATTTGTGTGTCAAAAAGAACTTCACGTTTATGCAGTCTGTCATGATTTTTCTGAGCTTAAAATGGTAATCCTGTTCTGAAATACACATTTTGCCCAAGTATGTCGTCCCTTCAATTCCTTCCATACAGAACACATTAAACATAATTTGCCTACATATTCATCACATTTCAAGCCATTCTGAACAAGAAATTTGTGTGTCAACACGACTTTGACGTTAATGGTCTTTCTACGCTTAAAAATCCTGTTCCTTGCACAGTTCACTCAAATATGTTGTTAATGCAATTTCTTCCTTCTGATGAAGGAACGTGGGGTGTCAACATGAACTTCACGTGTATGCAGTCTTCATGATATTTCTGCGCTTAAAATTGTGATACTGATCCACATTTGATCACAATTGTGACACACATTTTGCTCAAGTATGTCATCACTAAAATTCCATCAGTCCAGAAGACATTAACCATCATTTGCATTCATATTTATCACATTTCAAGTCATTCTGAAGAACAAATTTGTGTGACAGCAGGAACTTGACGTTTCAGCACCTTCATGATTGTTCTGGGCTTAAAATCCTGTTCCTGCACAGATTGCTCAAATATGTTGTCCCTGCAAATCATTCAATCCAGAAGACATTAAACATCATTTGCCTACATATTTATCACATTTAGAATCATTCTGAGGAAGTAATTTGTGTGTCAACATGAAGCTAATGTTTATGCAGAATTCACGATTTTTCTGCTCTTAAAATGCTGTTCCTCAGCAGAGATTCGCAGTTGCTCAAATATGTTGTCTATGCAATTCCTTCCATCCAGGCGACCTTAAACATCATTTGCCTTCATATTTAACACATTCAAGTCATTCTGAAGAAGAAAGTTGTGTGTCATCAGGAACTTCACGTTTTAGCACTTTCATGATTTTTCTGGGCTTAAAATCCTGTTCCTGCACAGTTTGCTCAAATATGTTGTCCCTTCAATTCCTTCCATACAGAACACATTAAACATCATTTGCCTACATATTCATCACATTTCAAGCCATTCTGAACAAGAAATTTGTGTGTCAACACGACTTTGACGTTAATGGTCTTTCTACGCTTAAAAATCCTGTTCCTTGCACAGTTCACTCAAATATGTTGTTAATGCAATTTCTTCCTTCTGATGAAGGAACGTGGGGTGTCAACATGAACTTCACGTGTATGCAGTCGATATTTTTGCGCTTAAAATTGTGATACTGATCCACATTTGATCACAATTGTGACACACATTTTGCTCAAGTATGTCGTCACTAAAATTCCATCAGTCCAGAAGACATTAAACATCATTTGCATTCATATTTATCACATTTCAAGTCATTCTGAAGAACAAATTTGTGTGACAGCAGGAACTTGACGTTTCAGCACCTTCATGATTGTTCTGGGCTTAAAATCCTGTTCCTGCACAGATTGCTCAAATATGTTGTCCCTGCAAATCATTCAATCCAGAAGACATTAAACATCATTTGCCTACATATTTATCACATTTAGAATCATTCTGAGGAAGTAATTTGTGTGTCAACATGAAGCTAATGTTTATGCAGAATTCACGATTTTTCTGCTCTTAAAATGCTGTTCCTCAGCAGAGATTCGCAGTTGCTCAAATATGTTGTCTATGCAATTCCTTCCATCCAGGCGACCTTAAACATCATTTGCCTTCATATTTAACACATTCAAGTCATTCTGAAGAAGAAAGTTGTGTGTCATCAGGAACTTCACGTTTTAGCACTTTCATGATTTTTCTGGGCTTAAAATCCTGTTCCTGCACAGTTTGCTCAAATATGTTGTCCCTTCAATTCCTTCCATACAGAACACATTAAACATCATTTGCCTACATATTCATCACATTTCAAGCCATTCTGAACAAGAAATTTGTGTGTCAACACGACTTTGACGTTAATGGTCTTTCTACGCTTAAAAATCCTGTTCCTTGCACAGTTCACTCAAATATGTTGTTAATGCAATTTCTTCCTTCTGATGAAGGAACGTGGGGTGTCAACATGAACTTCACGTGTATGCAGTCGATATTTTTGCGCTTAAAATTGTGATACTGATCCACATTTGATCACAATTGTGACACACATTTTGCTCAAGTATGTCGTCACTAAAATTCCATCAGTCCAGAAGACATTAAACATCATTTGCATTCATATTTATCACATTTCAAGTCATTCTGAAGAACAAATTTGTGTGACAGCAGGAACTTGACGTTTCAGCACCTTCATGATTTTTCTGGGCTTAAAATCCTGTTCCTGCACAGATTGCTCAAATATGTTGTCCCTGCAAATCATTCAATCCAGAAGACATTAAACATCATTTGCCTACATATTTATCACATTTAGAATCATTCTGAGGAAGTAATTTGTGTGTCAACATGAAGCTAATGTTTATGCAGAATTCACGATTTTTCTGCTCTTAAAATGCTGTTCCTCAGCAGAGATTCGCAGTTGCTCAAATATGTTGTCTATGCAATTCCTTCCATCCAGGCGACCTTAAACATCATTTGCCTTCATATTTAACACATTCAAGTCATTCTGAAGAAGAAAGTTGTGTGTCATCAGGAACTTCACGTTTTAGCACTTTCATGATTTTTCTGGGCTTAAAATCCTGTTCCTGCACAGTTTGCTCAAATATGTTGTCCCTTCAATTCCTTAAATCCAGAACACCTTAAACATCATTTACCTCCATATTTATCACATTTCAAGTCATTTTGAAGAAGAAATTTGTGTGTCAACATGAAGCTAATGTTTATGTAGAATTCACGATTTTTCTGCTCTTAAAATGCTGTTCCTCAGCAGAGATTCACAGTTGCTCAAATATGTTGTCCCTGCAAATCATTCAATCCAGAAGACATTAAACATCATTTGCCTACATATTTATCACATTTAGAATCATTCTGAAGAATAAATTTGTGTTTCAACATGAACTTCACGTTATTGCAGCAGTCATGATTTTTTTGAACGTTTATGCTGTTCCTACACATTTTGCTCAAATATGTTGTCCCTGCATTTCCTTCCACCCAGAAGACATTATACATCATTTACCTCCATATTTATCACATTTCAAGTCATTTTGAAGAAGAAATTTGTGTGACAGCAGCAACTTCACGTTTCAGCACCTTTATGATTTTTCTGGGCTTAAAATCCTGTTCCTGCAGAGATTGCTCAAATATGTTGTCCCTTGCAAAATCATTCAATCCAGAAAACATTAAACATCATTTGCCTTTATATTTAACACATTCAAGTCATTCTGAAGAAGAAATTTGTGTATCAACAGGAACTTCACGTTTAAGCAGCCTTCATGATTTTTCTGCGCTGAAAATGCTGTTCCTTAACTGAAATCCACAGTTTGCTCAAATATGTTGTCACTGCAATTCCATCAATCCAGAAGACATTAAACATCATTTGCCTTCATATTTATCACATTTCAAGTCATTCTGAAAAAGTAATTTGTGTGTCAAAAAGAACTTCACGTTTATGCAGTCTGTCATGATTTTTCTGAGCTTAAAATGGTAATCCTGTTCTGAAATACACATTTTGCCGAAGTATGTCATCCCTTCAATTCCTTCCATACAGAACACATTAAACATCATTTGCCTACATATTCATCACATTTCAAGCCATTCTGAACAAGAAATTTGTGTGTCAACACGACTTTGACGTTAATGGTCTTTCTACGCTTAAAAATCCTGTTCCTTGCACAGTTCACTCAAATATGTTGTTAATGCAATTTCTTCCTTCTGATGAAGGAACGTGGGGTGTCAACATGAACTTCACGTGTATGCAGTCTTCATGATATTTCTGCGCTTAAAATTGTGATACTGATCCACATTTGATCACAATTGTGACACACATTTTGCTCAAGTATGTCGTCACTAAAATTCCATCAGTCCAGAAGACATTAAACATCATTTGCATTCATATTTATCACATTTCAAGTCATTCTGAAGAACAAATTTGTGTGACAGCAGGAACTTGACGTTTCAGCACCTTCATGATTTTTCTGGGCTTAAAATCCTGTTCCTGCACAGATTGCTCAAATATGTTGTCCCTGCAAATCATTCAATCCAGAAGACATTAAACATCATTTGCCTACATATTTATCACATTTAGAATCATTCTGAGGAAGTAATTTGTGTGTCAACATGAAGCTAATGTTTATGCAGAATTCACGATTTTTCTGCTCTTAAAATGCTGTTCCTCAGCAGAGATTCGCAGTTGCTCAAATATGTTGTCTATGCAATTCCTTCCATCCAGGCGACCTTAAACATCATTTGCCTTCATATTTAACACATTCAAGTCATTCTGAAGAAGAAAGTTGTGTGTCATCAGGAACTTCACGTTTTAGCACTTTCATGATTTTTCTGGGCTTAAAATCCTGTTCCTGCACAGTTTGCTCAAATATGTTGTCCCTTCAATTCCTTAAATCCAGAACACCTTAAACATCATTTACCTCCATATTTATCACATTTCAAGTCATTTTGAAGAAGAAATTTGTGTGTCAACATGAAGCTAATGTTTATGCAGAATTCACGATTTTTCTGCTCTTAAAATGCTGTTCCTCAGCAGAGATTCACAGTTGCTCAAATATGTTGTCCCTGCAAATCATTCAATCCAGAAGACATTAAACATCATTTGCCTACATATTAATCACATTTAGAATCATTCTGAAGAATAAATTTGTGTTTCAACATGAACTTCACGTTATTGCAGCAGTCATGATTTTTTTGAACGTTTATGCTGTTCCTACACATTTTGCTCAAATATGTTGTCCCTGCATTTCCTTCCACCCAGAAGACATTATACATCATTTACCTCCATATTTGTGGCATTTCAAGTCATTTTGAAGAAGAAATTTGTGTATCAACAGGAACTTCACGTTTAAGCAGCCTTCATGATTTTTCTGCGCTGAAAATGCTGTTCCTTAACTGAAATCCACAGTTTGCTCAAATATGTTGTCACTGCAATTCCATCAATCCAGAAGACATTAAACATCATTTGCCTTCATATTTATCACATTTCAAGTCATTCTGAATAAGAAATTTGTGTGTCAAAAAGAACTTCACGTTTATGCAGTCTGTCATGATTTTTCTGAGCTTAAAATGGTAATCCTGTTCTGAAATACACATTTTGCCCAAGTATGTCGTCCCTTCAATTCCTTCCATACAGAACACATTAAACATAATTTGCCTACATATTCATCACATTTCAAGCCATTCTGAACAAGAAATTTGTGTGTCAACACGACTTTGACGTTAATGGTCTTTCTACGCTTAAAAATCCTGTTCCTTGCACAGTTCACTCAAATATGTTCTTAATGCAATTTCTTCCTTCTGATGAAGGAACGTGGGGTGTCAACATGAACTTCACGTGTATGCAGTCTTCATGATATTTCTGCGCTGAAAATTGTGATACTGATCCACATTTGATCACAATTGTGACACACATTTTGCTCAAGTATGTCATCACTAAAATTCCATCAGTCCAGAAGACATTAACCATCATTTGCATTCATATTTATCACATTTCAAGTCATTCTGAAGAACAAATTTGTGTGACAGCAGGAACTTGACGTTTCAGCACCTTCATGATTCTTCTGGGCTTAAAATCCTGTTCCTGCACAGATTGCTCAAATATGTTGTCCCTGCAAATCATTCAATCCAGAAGACATTAAACATCATTTGCCTACATATTTATCACATTTAGAATCATTCTGAGGAAGTAATTTGTGTGTCAACATGAAGCTAATGTTTATGCAGAATTCACGATTTTTCTGCTCTTAAAATGCTGTTCCTCAGCAGAGATTCGCAGTTGCTCAAATATGTTGTCTATGCAATTCCTTCCATCCAGGCGACCTTAAACATCATTTGCCTTCATATTTAACACATTCAAGTCATTCTGAAGAAGAAAGTTGTGTGTCATCAGGAACTTCACGTTTTAGCACTTTCATGATTTTTCTGGGCTTAAAATCCTGTTCCTGCACAGTTTGCTCAAATATGTTGTCCCTTCAATTCCTTCCATACAGAACACATTAAACATCATTTGCCTACATATTCATCACATTTCAAGCCATTCTGAACAAGAAATTTGTGTGTCAACACGACTTTGACGTTAATGGTCTTTCTACGCTTAAAAATCCTGTTCCTTGCACAGTTCACTCAAATATGTTGTTAATGCAATTTCTTCCTTCTGATGAAGGAACGTGGGGTGTCAACATGAACTTCACGTGTATGCAGTCGATATTTTTGCGCTTAAAATTGTGATACTGATCCACATTTGATCACAATTGTGACACACATTTTGCTCAAGTATGTCGACACTAAAATTCCATCAGTCCAGAAGACATTAAACATCATTTGCATTCATATTTATCACATTTCAAGTCATTCTGAAGAACAAATTTGTGTGACAGCAGGAACTTGACGTTTCAGCACCTTCATGATTTTTCTGGGCTTAAAATCCTGTTCCTGCACAGATTGCTCAAATATGTTGTCCCTGCAAATCATTCAATCCAGAAGACATTAAACATCATTTGCCTACATATTTATCACATTTAGAATCATTCTGAGGAAGTAATTTGTGTGTCAACATGAAGCTAATGTTTATGCAGAATTCACGATTTTTCTGCTCTTAAAATGCTGTTCCTCAGCAGAGATTCGCAGTTGCTCAAATATGTTGTCTATGCAATTCCTTCCATCCAGGCGACCTTAAACATCATTTGCCTTCATATTTAACACATTCAAGTCATTCTGAAGAAGAAAGTTGTGTGTCATCAGGAACTTCACGTTTTAGCACTTTCATGATTTTTCTGGGCTTAAAATCCTGTTCCTGCACAGTTTGCTCAAATATGTTGTCCCTTCAATTCCTTAAATCCAGAACACCTTAAACATCATTTACCTCCATATTTATCACATTTCAAGTCATTTTGAAGAAGAAATTTGTGTGTCAACATGAAGCTAATGTTTATGTAGAATTCACGATTTTTCTGCTCTTAAAATGCTGTTCCTCAGCAGAGATTCACAGTTGCTCAAATATGTTGTCCCTGCAAATCATTCAATCCAGAAGACATTAAACATCATTTGCCTACATATTTATCACATTTAGAATCATTCTGAAGAATAAATTTGTGTTTCAACATGAAACTTCACGTTATTGCAGCAGTCATGATTTTTTTGAACGTTTATGCTGTTCCTACACATTTTGCTCAAATATGTTGTCCCTGCATTTCCTTCCACCCAGAAGACATTATACATCATTTACCTCCATATTTATCACATTTCAAGTCATTTTGAAGAAGAAATTTGTGTGACAGCAGCAACTTCACGTTTCAGCACCTTTATGATTTTTCTGGGCTTAAAATCCTGTTCCTGCAGAGATTGCTCAAATATGTTGTCCCTTGCAAAATCATTCAATCCAGAAAACATTAAACATCATTTGCCTTTATATTTAACACATTCAAGTCATTCTGAAGAAGAAATTTGTGTATCAACAGGAACTTCACGTTTAAGCAGCCTTCATGATTTTTCTGCGCTGAAAATGCTGTTCCTTAACTGAAATCCACAGTTTGCTGAAATATGTTGTCACTGCAATTCCATCAATCCAGAAGACATTAAACATCATTTGCCTTCATATTTATCACATTTCAAGTCATTCTGAAAAAGTAATTTGTGTGTCAAAAAGAACTTCACGTTTATGCAGTCTGTCATGATTTTTCTGAGCTTAAAATGGTAATCCTGTTCTGAAATACACATTTTGCCGAAGTATGTCATCCCTTCAATTCCTTCCATACAGAACACATTAAACATCATTTGCCTACATATTCATCACATTTCAAGCCATTCTGAACAAGAAATTTGTGTGTCAACACGACTTTGACGTTAATGGTCTTTCTACGCTTAAAAATCCTGTTCCTTGCACAGTTCACTCAAATATGTTGTTAATGCAATTTCTTCCTTCTGATGAAGGAACGTGGGGTGTCAACATGAACTTCACGTGTATGCAGTCTTCATGATATTTCTGCGCTTAAAATTGTGATACTGATCCACATTTGATCACAATTGTGACACACATTTTGCTCAAGTATGTCGTCACTAAAATTCCATCAGTCCAGAAGACATTAAACATCATTTGCATTCATATTTATCACATTTCAAGTCATTCTGAAGAACAAATTTGTGTGACAGCAGGAACTTGACGTTTCAGCACCTTCATGATTTTTCTGGGCTTAAAATCCTGTTCCTGCACAGATTGCTCAAATATGTTGTCCCTGCAAATCATTCAATCCAGAAGACATTAAACATCATTTGCCTACATATTCATCACATTTCAAGCCATTCTGAGAAGAAATTTGTGTGTCAACATGAAGCTAATGTTTATGCAGAATTCACGATTTTTCTGCTCTTAAAATGCTGTTCCTCAGCAGAGATTCGCAGTTGCTCAAATATGTTGTCTATGCAATTCCTTCCATCCAGGCGACCTTAAACATCATTTGCCTTCATATTTAACACATTCAAGTCATTCTGAAGAAGAAAGTTGTGTGTCATCAGGAACTTCACGTTTTAGCACTTTCATGATTTTTCTGGGCTTAAAATCCTGTTCCTGCACAGTTTGCTCAAATATGTTGTCCCTTCAATTCCTTAAATCCAGAACACCTTAAACATCATTTACCTCCATATTTATCACATTTCAAGTCATTTTGAAGAAGAAATTTGTGTGTCAACATGAAGCTAATGTTTATGCAGAATTCACGATTTTTCTGCTCTTAAAATGCTGTTCCTCAGCAGAGATTCACAGTTGCTCAAATATGTTGTCCCTGCAAATCATTCAATCCAGAAGACATTAAACATCATTTGCTTACATATTTATCACATTTAGAATCATTCTGAAGAATAAATTTGTGTTTCAACATGAACTTCACGTTATTGCAGCAGTCATGATTTTTTTGAACGTTTATGCTGTTCCTACACATTTTGCTCAAATATGTTGTCCCTGCATTTCCTTCCACCCAGAAGACATTATACATCATTTACCTCCATATTTATGACATTTCAAGTCATTTTGAAGAAGAAATTTGTGTATCAACAGGAACTTCACGTTTAAGCAGCCTTCATGATTTTTCTGCGCTGAAAATGCTGTTCCTTAACTGAAATCCACAGTTTGCTCAAATATGTTGTCACTGCAATTCCATCAATCCAGAAGACATTAAACATCATTTGCCTTCATATTTATCACATTTCAAGTCATTCTGAATAAGAAATTTGTGTGTCAAAAAGAACTTCACGTTTATGCAGTCTGTCATGATTTTTCTGAGCTTAAAATGGTAATCCTGTTCTGAAATACACATTTTGCCCAAGTATGTCGTCCCTTCAATTCCTTCCATACAGAACACATTAAACATCATTTGCCTACATATTCATCACATTTCAAGCCATTCTGAACAAGAAATTTGTGTGTCAACACGACTTTGACGTTAATGGTCTTTCTACGCTTAAAAATCCTGTTCCTTGCACAGTTCACTCAAATATGTTCTTAATGCAATTTCTTCCTTCTGATGAAGGAACGTGGGGTGTCAACATGAACTTCACGTGTATGCAGTCTTCATGATATTTCTGCGCTGAAAATTGTGATACTGATCCACATTTGATCACAATTGTGACACACATTTTGCTCAAGTATGTCATCACTAAAATTCCATCAGTCCAGAAGACATTAACCATCATTTGCATTCATATTTATCACATTTCAAGTCATTCTGAAGAACAAATTTGTGTGACAGCAGGAACTTGACGTTTCAGCACCTTCATGATTGTTCTGGGCTTAAAATCCTGTTCCTGCACAGATTGCTCAAATATGTTGTCCCTGCAAATCATTCAATCCAGAAGACATTAAACATCATTTGCCTACATATTTATCACATTTAGAATCATTCTGAGGAAGTAATTTGTGTGTCAACATGAAGCTAATGTTTATGCAGAATTCACGATTTTTCTGCTCTTAAAATGCTGTTCCTCAGCAGAGATTCGCAGTTGCTCAAATATGTTGTCTATGCAATTCCTTCCATCCAGGCGACCTTAAACATCATTTGCCTTCATATTTAACACATTCAAGTCATTCTGAAGAAGAAAGTTGTGTGTCATCAGGAACTTCACGTTTTAGCACTTTCATGATTTTTCTGGGCTTAAAATCCTGTTCCTGCACAGTTTGCTCAAATATGTTGTCCCTTCAATTCCTTAAATCCAGAACACCTTAAACATCATTTACCTCCATATTTATCACATTTCAAGTCATTTTGAAGAAGAAATTTGTGTGTCAACATGAAGCTAATGTTTATGTAGAATTCACGATTTTTCTGCTCTTAAAATGCTGTTCCTCAGCAGAGATTCACAGTTGCTCAAATATGTTGTCCCTGCAAATCATTCAATCCAGAAGACATTAAACATCATTTGCCTACATATTTATCACATTTAGAATCATTCTGAAGAATAAATTTGTGTTTCAACATGAACTTCACGTTATTGCAGCAGTCATGATTTTTTTGAACGTTTATGCTGTTCCTACACATTTTGCTCAAATATGTTGTCCCTGCATTTCCTTCCACCCAGAAGACATTATACATCATTTACCTCCATATTTATCACATTTCAAGTCATTTTGAAGAAGAAATTTGTGTGACAGCAGCAACTTCACGTTTCAGCACCTTTATGATTTTTCTGGGCTTAAAATCCTGTTCCTGCAGAGATTGCTCAAATATGTTGTCCCTTGCAAAATCATTCAATCCAGAAAACATTAAACATCATTTGCCTTTATATTTAACACATTCAAGTCATTCTGAAGAAGAAATTTGTGTATCAACAGGAACTTCACGTTTAAGCAGCCTTCATGATTTTTCTGCGCTGAAAATGCTGTTCCTTAACTGAAATCCACAGTTTGCTCAAATATGTTGTCACTGCAATTCCATCAATCCAGAAGACATTAAACATCATTTGCCTTCATATTTATCACATTTCAAGTCATTCTGAAAAAGTAATTTGTGTGTCAAAAAGAACTTCACGTTTATGCAGTCTGTCATGATTTTTCTGAGCTTAAAATGGTAATCCTGTTCTGAAATACACATTTTGCCGAAGTATGTCATCCCTTCAATTCCTTCCATACAGAACACATTAAACATCATTTGCCTACATATTCATCACATTTCAAGCCATTCTGAACAAGAAATTTGTGTGTCAACACGACTTTGACGTTAATGGTCTTTCTACGCTTAAAAATCCTGTTCCTTGCACAGTTCACTCAAATATGTTGTTAATGCAATTTCTTCCTTCTGATGAAGGAACGTGGGGTGTCAACATGAACTTCACGTGTATGCAGTCTTCATGATATTTCTGCGCTTAAAATTGTGATACTGATCCACATTTGATCACAATTGTGACACACATTTTGCTCAAGTATGTCGTCACTAAAATTCCATCAGTCCAGAAGACATTAAACATCATTTGCATTCATATTTATCACATTTCAAGTCATTCTGAAGAACAAATTTGTGTGACAGCAGGAACTTGACGTTTCAGCACCTTCATGATTTTTCTGGGCTTAAAATCCTGTTCCTGCACAGATTGCTCAAATATGTTGTCCCTGCAAATCATTCAATCCAGAAGACATTAAACATCATTTGCCTACATATTTATCACATTTAGAATCATTCTGAGGAAGTAATTTGTGTGTCAACATGAAGCTAATGTTTATGCAGAATTCACGATTTTTCTGCTCTTAAAATGCTGTTCCTCAGCAGAGATTCGCAGTTGCTCAAATATGTTGTCTATGCAATTCCTTCCATCCAGGCGACCTTAAACATCATTTGCCTTCATATTTAACACATTCAAGTCATTCTGAAGAAGAAAGTTGTGTGTCATCAGGAACTTCACGTTTTAGCACTTTCATGATTTTTCTGGGCTTAAAATCCTGTTCCTGCACAGTTTGCTCAAATATGTTGTCCCTTCAATTCCTTAAATCCAGAACACCTTAAACATCATTTACCTCCATATTTATCACATTTCAAGTCATTTTGAAGAAGAAATTTGTGTGTCAACATGAAGCTAATGTTTATGTAGAATTCACGATTTTTCTGCTCTTAAAATGCTGTTCCTCAGCAGAGATTCACAGTTGCTCAAATATGTTGTCCCTGCAAATCATTCAATCCAGAAGACATTAAACATCATTTGCCTACATATTTATCACATTTAGAATCATTCTGAAGAATAAATTTGTGTTTCAACATGAACTTCACGTTATTGCAGCAGTCATGATTTTTTTGAACGTTTATGCTGTTCCTACACATTTTGCTCAAATATGTTGTCCCTGCATTTCCTTCCACCCAGAAGACATTATACATCATTTACCTCCATATTTATGACATTTCAAGTCATTTTGAAGAAGAAATTTGTGTATCAGCAGGAACTTCACGTTTAAGCAGCCTTCATGATTTTTCTGCGCTGAAAATGCTGTTCCTTAACTGAAATCCACAGTTTGCTCAAATATGTTGTCACTGCAATTCCATCAATCCAGAAGACATTAAACATCATTTGCCTTCATATTTATCACATTTCAAGTCATTCTGAATAAGAAATTTGTGTGTCAAAAAGAACTTCACGTTTATGCAGTCTGTCATGATTTTTCTGAGCTTAAAATGGTAATCCTGTTCTGAAATACACATTTTGCCCAAGTATGTCGTCCCTTCAATTCCTTCCATACAGAACACATTAAACATCATTTGCCTACATATTCATCACATTTCAAGCCATTCTGAACAAGAAATTTGTGTGTCAACACGACTTTGACGTTAATGGTCTTTCTACGCTTAAAAATCCTGTTCCTTGCACAGTTCACTCAAATATGTTCTTAATGCAATTTCTTCCTTCTGATGAAGGAACGTGGGGTGTCAACATGAACTTCACGTGTATGCAGTCTTCATGATATTTCTGCGCTGAAAATTGTGATACTGATCCACATTTGATCACAATTGTGACACACATTTTGCTCAAGTATGTCATCACTAAAATTCCATCAGTCCAGAAGACATTAACCATCATTTGCATTCATATTTATCACATTTCAAGTCATTCTGAAGAACAAATTTGTGTGACAGCAGGAACTTGACGTTTCAGCACCTTCATGATTGTTCTGGGCTTAAAATCCTGTTCCTGCACAGATTGCTCAAATATGTTGTCCCTGCAAATCATTCAATCCAGAAGACATTAAACATCATTTGCCTACATATTTATCACATTTAGAATCATTCTGAGGAAGTAATTTGTGTGTCAACATGAAGCTAATGTTTATGCAGAATTCACGATTTTTCTGCTCTTAAAATGCTGTTCCTCAGCAGAGATTCGCAGTTGCTCAAATATGTTGTCTATGCAATTCCTTCCATCCAGGCGACCTTAAACATCATTTGCCTTCATATTTAACACATTCAAGTCATTCTGAAGAAGAAAGTTGTGTGTCATCAGGAACTTCACGTTTTAGCACTTTCATGATTTTTCTGGGCTTAAAATCCTGTTCCTGCACAGTTTGCTCAAATATGTTGTCCCTTCAATTCCTTAAATCCAGAACACCTTAAACATCATTTACCTCCATATTTATCACATTTCAAGTCATTTTGAAGAAGAAATTTGTGTGTCAACATGAAGCTAATGTTTATGTAGAATTCACGATTTTTCTGCTCTTAAAATGCTGTTCCTCAGCAGAGATTCACAGTTGCTCAAATATGTTGTCCCTGCAAATCATTCAATCCAGAAGACATTAAACATCATTTGCCTACATATTTATCACATTTAGAATCATTCTGAAGAATAAATTTGTGTTTCAACATGAAACTTCACGTTATTGCAGCAGTCATGATTTTTTTGAACGTTTATGCTGTTCCTACACATTTTGCTCAAATATGTTGTCCCTGCATTTCCTTCCACCCAGAAGACATTATACATCATTTACCTCCATATTTATCACATTTCAAGTCATTTTGAAGAAGAAATTTGTGTGACAGCAGCAACTTCACGTTTCAGCACCTTTATGATTTTTCTGGGCTTAAAATCCTGTTCCTGCAGAGATTGCTCAAATATGTTGTCCCTTGCAAAATCATTCAATCCAGAAAACATTAAACATCATTTGCCTTTATATTTAACACATTCAAGTCATTCTGAAGAAGAAATTTGTGTATCAACAGGAACTTCACGTTTAAGCAGCCTTCATGATTTTTCTGCGCTGAAAATGCTGTTCCTTAACTGAAATCCACAGTTTGCTCAAATATGTTGTCACTGCAATTCCATCAATCCAGAAGACATTAAACATCATTTGCCTTCATATTTATCACATTTCAAGTCATTCTGAAAAAGTAATTTGTGTGTCAAAAAGAACTTCACGTTTATGCAGTCTGTCATGATTTTTCTGAGCTTAAAATGGTAATCCTGTTCTGAAATACACATTTTGCCGAAGTATGTCATCCCTTCAATTCCTTCCATACAGAACACATTAAACATCATTTGCCTACATATTCATCACATTTCAAGCCATTCTGAACAAGAAATTTGTGTGTCAACACGACTTTGACGTTAATGGTCTTTCTACGCTTAAAAATCCTGTTCCTTGCACAGTTCACTCAAATATGTTGTTAATGCAATTTCTTCCTTCTGATGAAGGAACGTGGGGTGTCAACATGAACTTCACGTGTATGCAGTCTTCATGATATTTCTGCGCTTAAAATTGTGATACTGATCCACATTTGATCACAATTGTGACACACATTTTGCTCAAGTATGTCGTCACTAAAATTCCATCAGTCCAGAAGACATTAAACATCATTTGCATTCATATTTATCACATTTCAAGTCATTCTGAAGAACAAATTTGTGTGACAGCAGGAACTTGACGTTTCAGCACCTTCATGATTTTTATGGGCTTAAAATCCTGTTCCTGCACAGATTGCTCAAATATGTTGTCCCTGCAAATCATTCAATCCAGAAGACATTAAACATCATTTGCCTACATATTCATCCCATTTCAAGCCATTCTGAACAAGAAATTTGTGTGTCAACATGAAGCTAATGTTTATGCAGAATTCACGATTTTTCTGCTCTTAAAATGCTGTTCCTCAGCAGAGATTCGCAGTTGCTCAAATATGTTGTCTATGCAATTCCTTCCATCCAGGCGACCTTAAACATCATTTGCCTTCATATTTAACACATTCAAGTCATTCTGAAGAAGAAAGTTGTGTGTCATCAGGAACTTCACGTTTTAGCACTTTCATGATTTTTCTGGGCTTAAAATCCTGTTCCTGCACAGTTTGCTCAAATATGTTGTCCCTTCAATTCCTTAAATCCAGAACACCTTAAACATCATTTACCTCCATATTTATCACATTTCAAGTCATTTTGAAGAAGAAATTTGTGTGTCAACATGAAGCTAATGTTTATGCAGAATTCACGATTTTTCTGCTCTTAAAATGCTGTTCCTCAGCAGAGATTCACAGTTGCTCAAATATGTTGTCCCTGCAAATCATTCAATCCAGAAGACATTAAACATCATTTGCTTACATATTTATCACATTTAGAATCATTCTGAAGAATAAATTTGTGTTTCAACATGAACTTCACGTTATTGCAGCAGTCATGATTTTTTTGAACGTTTATGCTGTTCCTACACATTTTGCTCAAATATGTTGTCCCTGCATTTCCTTCCACCCAGAAGACATTATACATCATTTACCTCCATATTTATGACATTTCAAGTCATTTTGAAGAAGAAATTTGTGTATCAACAGGAACTTCACGTTTAAGCAGCCTTCATGATTTTTCTGCGCTGAAAATGCTGTTCCTTAACTGAAATCCACAGTTTGCTCAAATATGTTGTCACTGCAATTCCATCAATCCAGAAGACATTAAACATCATTTGCCTTCATATTTATCACATTTCAAGTCATTCTGAATAAGAAATTTGTGTGTCAAAAAGAACTTCACGTTTATGCAGTCTGTCATGATTTTTCTGAGCTTAAAATGGTAATCCTGTTCTGAAATACACATTTTGCCCAAGTATGTCGTCCCTTCAATTCCTTCCATACAGAACACATTAAACATCATTTGCCTACATATTCATCACATTTCAAGCCATTCTGAACAAGAAATTTGTGTGTCAACACGACTTTGACGTTAATGGTCTTTCTACGCTTAAAAATCCTGTTCCTTGCACAGTTCACTCAAATATGTTCTTAATGCAATTTCTTCCTTCTGATGAAGGAACGTGGGGTGTCAACATGAACTTCACGTGTATGCAGTCTTCATGATATTTCTGCGCTGAAAATTGTGATACTGATCCACATTTGATCACAATTGTGACACACATTTTGCTCAAGTATGTCATCACTAAAATTCCATCAGTCCAGAAGACATTAACCATCATTTGCATTCATATTTATCACATTTCAAGTCATTCTGAAGAACAAATTTGTGTGACAGCAGGAACTTGACGTTTCAGCACCTTCATGATTGTTCTGGGCTTAAAATCCTGTTCCTGCACAGATTGCTCAAATATGTTGTCCCTGCAAATCATTCAATCCAGAAGACATTAAACATCATTTGCCTACATATTTATCACATTTAGAATCATTCTGAGGAAGTAATTTGTGTGTCAACATGAAGCTAATGTTTATGCAGAATTCACGATTTTTCTGCTCTTAAAATGCTGTTCCTCAGCAGAGATTCGCAGTTGCTCAAATATGTTGTCTATGCAATTCCTTCCATCCAGGCGACCTTAAACATCATTTGCCTTCATATTTAACACATTCAAGTCATTCTGAAGAAGAAAGTTGTGTGTCATCAGGAACTTCACGTTTTAGCACTTTCATGATTTTTCTGGGCTTAAAATCCTGTTCCTGCACAGTTTGCTCAAATATGTTGTCCCTTCAATTCCTTAAATCCAGAACACCTTAAACATCATTTACCTCCATATTTATCACATTTCAAGTCATTTTGAAGAAGAAATTTGTGTGTCAACATGAAGCTAATGTTTATGTAGAATTCACGATTTTTCTGCTCTTAAAATGCTGTTCCTCAGCAGAGATTCACAGTTGCTCAAATATGTTGTCCCTGCAAATCATTCAATCCAGAAGACATTAAACATCATTTGCCTACATATTTATCACATTTAGAATCATTCTGAAGAATAAATTTGTGTTTCAACATGAACTTCACGTTATTGCAGCAGTCATGATTTTTTTGAACGTTTATGCTGTTCCTACACATTTTGCTCAAATATGTTGTCCCTGCATTTCCTTCCACCCAGAAGACATTATACATCATTTACCTCCATATTTATCACATTTCAAGTCATTTTGAAGAAGAAATTTGTGTGACAGCAGCAACTTCACGTTTATGATTTTTCTGGGCTTAAAATCCTGTTCCTGCAGAGATTGCTCAAATATGTTGTCCCTTGCAAAATCATTCAATCCAGAAAACATTAAACATCATTTGCCTTTATATTTAACACATTCAAGTCATTCTGAAGAAGAAATTTGTGTATCAACAGGAACTTCACGTTTAAGCAGCCTTCATGATTTTTCTGCGCTGAAAATGCTGTTCCTTAACTGAAATCCACAGTTTGCTCAAATATGTTGTCACTGCAATTCCATCAATCCAGAAGACATTAAACATCATTTGCCTTCATATTTATCACATTTCAAGTCATTCTGAAAAAGTAATTTGTGTGTCAAAAAGAACTTCACGTTTATGCAGTCTGTCATGATTTTTCTGAGCTTAAAATGGTAATCCTGTTCTGAAATACACATTTTGCCGAAGTATGTCATCCCTTCAATTCCTTCCATACAGAACACATTAAACATCATTTGCCTACATATTCATCACATTTCAAGCCATTCTGAACAAGAAATTTGTGTGTCAACACGACTTTGACGTTAATGGTCTTTCTACGCTTAAAAATCCTGTTCCTTGCACAGTTCACTCAAATATGTTGTTAATGCAATTTCTTCCTTCTGATGAAGGAACGTGGGGTGTCAACATGAACTTCACGTGTATGCAGTCTTCATGATATTTCTGCGCTTAAAATTGTGATACTGATCCACATTTGATCACAATTGTGACACACATTTTGCTCAAGTATGTCGTCACTAAAATTCCATCAGTCCAGAAGACATTAAACATCATTTGCATTCATATTTATCACATTTCAAGTCATTCTGAAGAACAAATTTGTGTGACAGCAGGAACTTGACGTTTCAGCACCTTCATGATTTTTCTGGGCTTAAAATCCTGTTCCTGCACAGATTGCTCAAATATGTTGTCCCTGCAAATCATTCAATCCAGAAGACATTAAACATCATTTGCCTACATATTTATCACATTTGGAATCATTCTGAGGAAGTAATTTGTGTGTCAACATGAAGCTAATGTTTATGCAGAATTCACGATTTTTCTGCTCTTAAAATGCTGTTCCTCAGCAGAGATTCGCAGTTGCTCAAATATGTTGTCTATGCAATTCCTTCCATCCAGGCGACCTTAAACATCATTTGCCTTCATATTTAACACATTCAAGTCATTCTGAAGAAGAAAGTTGTGTGTCATCAGGAACTTCACGTTTTAGCACTTTCATGATTTTTCTGGGCTTAAAATCCTGTTCCTGCACAGTTTGCTCAAATATGTTGTCCCTTCAATTCCTTAAATCCAGAACACCTTAAACATCATTTACCTCCATATTTATCACATTTCAAGTCATTTTGAAGAAGAAATTTGTGTGTCAACATGAAGCTAATGTTTATGTAGAATTCACGATTTTTCTGCTCTTAAAATGCTGTTCCTCAGCAGAGATTCACAGTTGCTCAAATATGTTGTCCCTGCAAATCATTCAATCCAGAAGACATTAAACATCATTTGCCTACATATTTATCACATTTAGAATCATTCTGAAGAATAAATTTGTGTTTCAACATGAACTTCACGTTATTGCAGCAGTCATGATTTTTTTGAACGTTTATGCTGTTCCTACACATTTTGCTCAAATATGTTGTCCCTGCATTTCCTTCCACCCAGAAGACATTATACATCATTTACCTCCATATTTATGACATTTCAAGTCATTTTGAAGAAGAAATTTGTGTATCAACAGGAACTTCACGTTTAAGCAGCCTTCATGATTTTTCTGCGCTGAAAATGCTGTTCCTTAACTGAAATCCACAGTTTGCTCAAATATGTTGTCACTGCAATTCCATCAATCCAGAAGACATTAAACATCATTTGCCTTCATATTTATCACATTTCAAGTCATTCTGAATAAGAAATTTGTGTGTCAAAAAGAACTTCACGTTTATGCAGTCTGTCATGATTTTTCTGAGCTTAAAATGGTAATCCTGTTCTGAAATACACATTTTGCCCAAGTATGTCGTCCCTTCAATTCCTTCCATACAGAACACATTAAACATCATTTGCCTACATATTCATCACATTTCAAGCCATTCTGAACAAGAAATTTGTGTGTCAACACGACTTTGACGTTAATGGTCTTTCTACGCTTAAAAATCCTGTTCCTTGCACAGTTCACTCAAATATGTTCTTAATGCAATTTCTTCCTTCTGATGAAGGAACGTGGGGTGTCAACATGAACTTCACGTGTATGCAGTCTTCATGATATTTCTGCGCTGAAAATTGTGATACTGATCCACATTTGATCACAATTGTGACACACATTTTGCTCAAGTATGTCATCACTAAAATTCCATCAGTCCAGAAGACATTAACCATCATTTGCATTCATATTTATCACATTTCAAGTCATTCTGAAGAACAAATTTGTGTGACAGCAGGAACTTGACGTTTCAGCACCTTCATGATTGTTCTGGGCTTAAAATCCTGTTCCTGCACAGATTGCTCAAATATGTTGTCCCTGCAAATCATTCAATCCAGAAGACATTAAACATCATTTGCCTACATATTTATCACATTTAGAATCATTCTGAGGAAGTAATTTGTGTGTCAACATGAAGCTAATGTTTATGCAGAATTCACGATTTTTCTGCTCTTAAAATGCTGTTCCTCAGCAGAGATTCGCAGTTGCTCAAATATGTTGTCTATGCAATTCCTTCCATCCAGGCGACCTTAAACATCATTTGCCTTCATATTTAACACATTCAAGTCATTCTGAAGAAGAAAGTTGTGTGTCATCAGGAACTTCACGTTTTAGCACTTTCATGATTTTTCTGGGCTTAAAATCCTGTTCCTGCACAGTTTGCTCAAATATGTTGTCCCTTCAATTCCTTCCATACAGAACACATTAAACATCATTTGCCTACATATTCATCACATTTCAAGCCATTCTGAACAAGAAATTTGTGTGTCAACACGACTTTGACGTTAATGGTCTTTCTACGCTTAAAAATCCTGTTCCTTGCACAGTTCACTCAAATATGTTGTTAATGCAATTTCTTCCTTCTGATGAAGGAACGTGGGGTGTCAACATGAACTTCACGTGTATGCAGTCTTCATGATATTTCTGCGCTTAAAATTGTGATACTGATCCACATTTGATCACAATTGTGACACACATTTTGCTCAAGTATGTCGTCACTAAAATTCCATCAGTCCAGAAGACATTAAACATCATTTGCATTCATATTTATCACATTTCAAGTCATTCTGAAGAACAAATTTGTGTGACAGCAGGAACTTGACGTTTCAGCACCTTCATGATTTTTATGGGCTTAAAATCCTGTTCCTGCACAGATTGCTCAAATATGTTGTCCCTGCAAATCATTCAATCCAGAAGACATTAAACATCATTTGCCTACATATTCATCCCATTTCAAGCCATTCTGAACAAGAAATTTGTGTGTCAACATGAAGCTAATGTTTATGCAGAATTCACGATTTTTCTGCTCTTAAAATGCTGTTCCTCAGCAGAGATTCGCAGTTGCTCAAATATGTTGTCTATGCAATTCCTTCCATCCAGGCGACCTTAAACATCATTTGCCTTCATATTTAACACATTCAAGTCATTCTGAAGAAGAAAGTTGTGTGTCATCAGGAACTTCACGTTTTAGCACTTTCATGATTTTTCTGGGCTTAAAATCCTGTTCCTGCACAGTTTGCTCAAATATGTTGTCCCTTCAATTCCTTAAATCCAGAACACCTTAAACATCATTTACCTCCATATTTATCACATTTCAAGTCATTTTGAAGAAGAAATTTGTGTGTCAACATGAAGCTAATGTTTATGCAGAATTCACGATTTTTCTGCTCTTAAAATGCTGTTCCTCAGCAGAGATTCACAGTTGCTCAAATATGTTGTCCCTGCAAATCATTCAATCCAGAAGACATTAAACATCATTTGCCTACATATTTATCACATTTAGAATCATTCTGAAGAATAAATTTGTGTTTCAACATGAACTTCACGTTATTGCAGCAGTCATGATTTTTTTGAACGTTTATGCTGTTCCTACACATTTTGCTCAAATATGTTGTCCCTGCATTTCCTTCCACCCAGAAGACATTATACATCATTTACCTCCATATTTATGACATTTCAAGTCATTTTGAAGAAGAAATTTGTGTATCAACAGGAACTTCACGTTTAAGCAGCCTTCATGATTTTTCTGCGCTGAAAATGCTGTTCCTTAACTGAAATCCACAGTTTGCTCAAATATGTTGTCACTGCAATTCCATCAATCCAGAAGACATTAAACATCATTTGCCTTCATATTTATCACATTTCAAGTCATTCTGAATAAGAAATTTGTGTGTCAAAAAGAACTTCACGTTTATGCAGTCTGTCATGATTTTTCTGAGCTTAAAATGGTAATCCTGTTCTGAAATACACATTTTGCCCAAGTATGTCGTCCCTTCAATTCCTTCCATACAGAACACATTAAACATCATTTGCCTACATATTCATCACATTTCAAGCCATTCTGAACAAGAAATTTGTGTGTCAACACGACTTTGACGTTAATGGTCTTTCTACGCTTAAAAATCCTGTTCCTTGCACAGTTCACTCAAATATGTTTGTTAATGCAATTTCTTCCTTCTGATGAAGGAACGTGGGGTGTCAACATGAACTTCACGTGTATGCAGTCTTCATGATATTTCTGCGCTTAAAATTGTGATACTGATCCACATTTGATCACAATTGTGACACACATTTTGCTCAAGTATGTCATCACTAAAATTCCATCAGTCCAGAAGACATTAACCATCATTTGCATTCATATTTATCACATTTCAAGTCATTCTGAAGAACAAATTTGTGTGACAGCAGGAACTTGACGTTTCAGCACCTTCATGATTGTTCTGGGCTTAAAATCCTGTTCCTGCACAGATTGCTCAAATATGTTGTCCCTGCAAATCATTCAATCCAGAAGACATTAAACATCATTTGCCTACATATTTATCACATTTAGAATCATTCTGAGGAAGTAATTTGTGTTTCAACATGAAGCTAATGTTTATGCAGAATTCACGATTTTTCTGCTCTTAAAATGCTGTTCCTCAGCAGAGATTCGCAGTTGCTCAAATATGTTGTCTATGCAATTCCTTCCATCCAGGCGACCTTAAACATCATTTGCCTTCATATTTAACACATTCAAGTCATTCTGAAGAAGAAAGTTGTGTGTCATCAGGAACTTCACGTTTTAGCACTTTCATGATTTTTCTGGGCTTAAAATCCTGTTCCTGCACAGTTTGCTCAAATATGTTGTCCCTTCAATTCCTTCCATACAGAACACATTAAACATCATTTGCCTACATATTCATCACATTTCAAGCCATTCTGAACAAGAAATTTGTGTGTCAACACGACTTTGACGTTAATGGTCTTTCTACGCTTAAAAATCCTGTTCCTTGCACAGTTCACTCAAATATGTTCTTAATGCAATTTCTTCCTTCTGATGAAGGAACGTGCGTGGGGTGTCAACATGAACTTCACGTGTATGCAGTCTTCATGATATTTCTGCGCTGAAAATTGTGATACTGATCCACATTTGATCACAATTGTGACACACATTTTGCTCAAGTATGTCATCACTAAAATTCCATCAGTCCAGAAGACATTAACCATCATTTGCATTCATATTTATCACATTTCAAGTCATTCTGAAGAACAAATTTGTGTGACAGCAGGAACTTGACGTTTCAGCACCTTCATGATTGTTCTGGGCTTAAAATCCTGTTCCTGCACAGATTGCTCAAATATGTTGTCCCTGCAAATCATTCAATCCAGAAGACATTAAACATCATTTGCCTACATATTTATCACATTTAGAATCATTCTGAGGAAGTAATTTGTGTGTCAACATGAAGCTAATGTTTATGCAGAATTCACGATTTTTCTGCTCTTAAAATGCTGTTCCTCAGCAGAGATTCGCAGTTGCTCAAATATGTTGTCTATGCAATTCCTTCCATCCAGGCGACCTTAAACATCATTTGCCTTCATATTTAACACATTCAAGTCATTCTGAAGAAGAAAGTTGTGTGTCATCAGGAACTTCACGTTTTAGCACTTTCATGATTTTTCTGGGCTTAAAATCCTGTTCCTGCACAGTTTGCTCAAATATGTTGTCCCTTCAATTCCTTCCATACAGAACACATTAAACATCATTTGCCTACATATTCATCACATTTCAAGCCATTCTGAACAAGAAATTTGTGTGTCAACACGACTTTGACGTTAATGGTCTTTCTACGCTTAAAAATCCTGTTCCTTGCACAGTTCACTCAAATATGTTGTTAATGCAATTTCTTCCTTCTGATGAAGGAACGTGGGGTGTCAACATGAACTTCACGTGTATGCAGTCGATATTTTTGCGCTTAAAATTGTGATACTGATCCACATTTGATCACAATTGTGACACACATTTTGCTCAAGTATGTCGTCACTAAAATTCCATCAGTCCAGAAGACATTAAACATCATTTGCATTCATATTTATCACATTTCAAGTCATTCTGAAGAACAAATTTGTGTGACAGCAGGAACTTGACGTTTCAGCACCTTCATGATTTTTCTGGACTTAAAATCCTGTTCCTGCACAGATTGCTCAAATATGTTGTCCCTGCAAATCATTCAATCCAGAAGACATTAAACATCATTTGCCTACATATTCATCACATTTCAAGCCATTCTGAACAAGAAATTTGTGTGTCAACATGAAGCTAATGTTTATGCAGAATTCACGATTTTTCTGCTCTTAAAATGCTGTTCCTCAGCAGAGATTCGCAGTTGCTCAAATATGTTGTCTATGCAATTCCTTCCATCCAGGCGACCTTAAACATCATTTGCCTTCATATTTAACACATTCAAGTCATTCTGAAGAAGAAAGTTGTGTGTCATCAGGAACTTCACGTTTTAGCACTTTCATGATTTTTCTGGGCTTAAAATCCTGTTCCTGCACAGTTTGCTCAAATATGTTGTCCCTTCAATTCCTTAAATCCAGAACACCTCAAACATCATTTACCTCCATATTTATCACATTTCAAGTCATTTTGAAGAAGAAATTTGTGTGTCAACATGAAGCTAATGTTTATGTAGAATTCACGATTTTTCTGCTCTTAAAATGCTGTTCCTCAGCAGAGATTCACAGTTGCTCAAATATGTTGTCCCTGCAAATCATTCAATCCAGAAGACATTAAACATCATTTGCCTACATATTTATCACATTTAGAATCATTCTGAAGAATAAATTTGTGTTTCAACATGAACTTCACGTTATTGCAGCAGTCATGATTTTTTTGAACGTTTATGCTGTTCCTACACATTTTGCTCAAATATGTTACCCCTGCATTTCCTTCCACCCAGAAGACATTATACATCATTTACCTCCATATTTATCACATTTCAAGTCATTTTGAAGAAGAAATTTGTGTGACAGCAGCAACTTCACGTTTAAGCAGCCTTCATGATTTTTCTGCGCTGAAAATGCTGTTCCTTAACTGAAATCCACAGTTTGCTCAAATATGTTGTCACTGCAATTCCATCAATCCAGAAGACATTAAACATCATTTGCCTTCATATTTATCACATTTCAAGTCATTCTGAAAAAGAAATTTGTGTGTCAAAAAGAACTTCACGTTTATGCAGTCTGTCATGATTTTTCTGAGCTTAAAATGGTAATCCTGTTCTGAAATACACATTTTGCCCAAGTATGTCGTCCCTTCAATTCCTTCCATACAGAACACATTAAACATCATTTGCCTACATATTCATCACATTTCAAGCCATTCTGAACAAGAAATTTGTGTGTCAACACGACTTTGACGTTAATGGTCTTTCTACGCTTAAAAATCCTGTTCCTTGCACAGTTCACTCAAATATGTTGTTTATGCAATTTCTTCCTTCTGATGAAGGAACGTGGGGTGTCAACATGAACTTCACGTGTATGCAGTCTTCATGATATTTCTGCGCTGAAAATTGTGATACTGATCCACATTTGATCACAATTGTGACACACATTTTGCTCAAGTATGTCATCACTAAAATTCCATCAGTCCAGAAGACATTAACCATCATTTGCATTCATATTTATCACATTTCAAGTCATTCTGAAGAACAAATTTGTGTGACAGCAGGAACTTGACGTTTCAGCACCTTCATGATTCTTCTGGGCTTAAAATCCTGTTCCTGCACAGATTGCTCAAATATGTTGTCCCTGCAAATCATTCAATCCAGAAGACATTAAACATCATTTGCCTACATATTTATCACATTTAGAATCATTCTGAGGAAGTAATTTGTGTGTCAACATGAAGCTAATGTTTATGCAGAATTCACGATTTTTCTGCTCTTAAAATGCTGTTCCTCAGCAGAGATTCGCAGTTGCTCAAATATGTTGTCTATGCAATTCCTTCCATCCAGGCGACCTTAAACATCATTTGCCTTCATATTTAACACATTCAAGTCATTCTGAAGAAGAAAGTTGTGTGTCATCAGGAACTTCACGTTTTAGCACTTTCATGATTTTTCTGGGCTTAAAATCCTGTTCCTGCACAGTTTGCTCAAATATGTTGTCCCTTCAATTCCTTAAATCCAGAACACCTTAAACATCATTTACCTCCATATTTATCACATTTCAAGTCATTTTGAAGAAGAAATTTGTGTGTCAACATGAAGCTAATGTTTATGCAGAATTCACGATTTTTCTGCTCTTAAAATGCTGTTCCTCAGCAGAGATTCACAGTTGCTCAAATATGTTGTCCCTGCAAATCATTCAATCCAGAAGACATTAAACATCATTTGCCTACATATTTATCACATTTAGAATCATTCTGAAGAATAAATTTGTGTTTCAACATGAACTTCACGTTATTGCAGCAGTCATGATTTTTTTGAACGTTTATGCTGTTCCTACACATTTTGCTCAAATATGTTGTCCCTGCATTTCCTTCCACCCAGAAGACATTATACATCATTTACCTCCATATTTATGACATTTCAAGTCATTTTGAGGAAGAAATTTGTGTATCAACAGGAACTTCACGTTTAAGCAGCCTTCATGATTTTTCTGCGCTGAAAATGCTGTTCCTTAACTGAAATCCACAGTTTGCTCAAATATGTTGTCACTGCAATTCCATCAATCCAGAAGACATTAAACATCATTTGCCTTCATATTTATCACATTTCAAGTCATTCTGAATAAGAAATTTGTGTGTCAAAAAGAACTTCACGTTTATGCAGTCTGTCATGATTTTTCTGAGCTTAAAATGGTAATCCTGTTCTGAAATACACATTTTGCCCAAGTATGTCGTCCCTTCAATTCCTTCCATACAGAACACATTAAACATCATTTGCCTACATATTCATCACATTTCAAGCCATTCTGAACAAGAAATTTGTGTGTCAACACGACTTTGACGTTAATGGTCTTTCTACGCTTAAAAATCCTGTTCCTTGCACAGTTCACTCAAATATGTTTGTTAATGCAATTTCTTCCTTCTGATGAAGGAACGTGGGGTGTCAACATGAACTTCACGTGTATGCAGTCTTCATGATATTTCTGCGCTTAAAATTGTGATACTGATACACATTTGATCACAATTGTGACACACATTTTGCTCAAGTATGTCATCACTAAAATTCCATCAGTCCAGAAGACATTAACCATCATTTGCATTCATATTTATCACATTTCAAGTCATTCTGAAGAACAAATTTGTGTGACAGCAGGAACTTGACGTTTCAGCACCTTCATGATTGTTCTGGGCTTAAAATCCTGTTCCTGCACAGATTGCTCAAATATGTTGTCCCTGCAAATCATTCAATCCAGAAGACATTAAACATCATTTGCCTACATATTTATCACATTTAGAATCATTCTGAGGAAGTAATTTGTGTTTCAACATGAAGCTAATGTTTATGCAGAATTCACGATTTTCTGCTCTTAAAATGCTGTTCCTCAGCAGAGATTCGCAGTTGCTCAAATATGTTGTCTATGCAATTCCTTCCATCCAGGCGACCTTAAACATCATTTGCCTTCATATTTAACACATCTCAAGTCATTCTGAAGAAGAAAGTTGTGTGTCATCAGGAACTTCACGTTTTAGCACTTTCATGATTTTTCTGGGCCTTAAAATCCTTCCTGCACAGTTTCTCAATATGTTGTCCCCTTCCCAAATTGTGTGGACAGCAGGAACTTGACGTTTCAGCACCTTCATGATTGTTCTGGCTTAAAATCCTGTCCTGCACAGATTGCTCAAATATGTTGTCCCTGCAAATCATTCAATCCAGAAGACATTAAACATCATTGCCTACATATTTATCACATTTAGAATCATTCTGAGGAAGTAATTTGTGTGTCAACATGAAGCTAATGTTTATGCAGAATTCACGATTTTTCTGCTCTTAAAATGCTGTTCCTCAGCAGAGATTCGCAGTGCTCAAATATGTTGTCTATGCAATTCCTTCCATCCAGGCGACCTTAAATCATTTGCCTTCATATTTAACACATTCAAGTCATTCTGAAGAAGAAGTTGGGTGTCATCAGGAACTTTCACGTTTTAGCACTTTCATGATTTTTCTGGGCTTAAAATCCTGTTCCTGCACAGTTTGCTCAAATATGTTGTCCCTTCAATTCCTTCCATACAGAACACATAAACATCATTTGCCTACATATTCATCACATTTCAAGCCATTCTGAACAAGAAATTGTGTGTCAACACGACTTTGACGTTAATGGTCTTTCTACGCTTAAAAATCCTGTTCCTTGCACAGTTCACTCAAATATGTTGTTAATGCAATTTCTTCCTTCTGATGAAGGAACGTGGGGTGTCAACATGAACTTCACGTGTATGCAGTCTTCATGATATTTTGCGCTGAAAATTGTGATACTGATCCACATTTGATCACAATTGTGACACACATTTTGCTCAAGTATGTCGTCACTAAAATTCCATCAGTCCAGAAGACATTAACCATCATTTGCATTCATATTTATCACATTTCAAGTCATTCTGAAGAACAAATTTGTGTGACAGCAGGAACTTGACGTTTCAGCACCTTCATGATTTTCTGGGCTTAAAATCCTGTTCCTGCACAGATTGCTCAAATATGTTGTCCCTGCAAATCATTCAATCCAGAAGACATTAAACATCATTTGCCTACATATTTATCACATTTAGAATCATTCTGAGGAAGTAATTTGTGTGTCAACATGAAGCTAATGTTTATGCAGAATTCACGATTTTTCTGCTCTTAAAATGCTGTTCCTCAGCAGAGATTCGCAGTTGCTCAAATATGTTGTCTATGCAATTCCTTCCATCCAGGCGACCTTAAACATCATTTGCCTTCATATTTAACACATTCAAGTCATTCTGAAGAAGAAAGTTGTGTGTCATCAGGAACTTCACGTTTTAGCACTTTCATGATTTTTCTGGGCTTAAAATCCTGTTCCTGCACAGTTTGCTCAAATATGTTGTCCCTTCAATTCCTTAAATCCAGAACACCTTAAACATCATTTACCTCCATATTTATCACATTTCAAGTCATTTTGAAGAAGAAATTTGTGTGTCAACATGAAGCTAATGTTTATGTAGAATTCACGATTTTTCTGCTCTTAAAATGCTGTTCCTCAGCAGAGATTCACAGTTGCTCAAATATGTTGTCCCTGCAAATCATTCAATCCAGAAGACATTAAACATCATTTGCCTACATATTTATCACATTTAGAATCATTCTGAAGAATAAATTTGTGTTTCAACATGAACTTCACGTTATTGCAGCAGTCATGATTTTTTTGAACGTTTATGCTGTTCCTACACATTTTGCTCAAATATGTTACCCCTGCATTTCCTTCCACCCAGAAGACATTATACATCATTTACCTCCATATTTATCACATTTCAAGTCATTTGAAGAAGAAATTTGTGTGACAGCAGCAACTTCACGTTTAAGCAGCCTTCATGATTTTTCTGCGCTGAAAATGCTGCTTCCTTAATGAAATCCACAGTTTGCTCAAATATGTTGTCACTGCAATTCCATCAATCCAGAAGACATTAAAACATTCATTTGCCTTCATATTTATCACATTTCAAGTCATTCTGAAAAAGAAATTGTTGTGTCAAAAAGAAACTTCACGTTTTATGCAGTCTGTCATGATTTTTTCTGAGCTTAATCCCTTCAATTCCTTCATACAGAACACATTAAACATCATTGCCTACATATCATCACATTTCAAGCCATTCTGAACAAGAAATTTGTGTGTCAACACGACTTTGACGTTAATGGTCTTTCTACGCTTAAAAATCCTGTTCCTTGCACAGTTCACTCAATATTTGTTAATGCAATTTCTTCCTTCTGATGAAGGAACGTGGGTGTCCAACATGACTATCACGTGTATGCAGTCGATATTTTTCGCTTAAAATTGTGATACTGATCACATTTGATCACAATTGTGACACACATTTTGCTCAAAGTAGTCGTCACTAAAATTCCATCAGTCCAGAAGACATTAAACATCATTTGCATTCATATTTATCACATTTCAAGTCATTCTGAAGAACAAATTTGTGTGACAGCAGGAACTTGACGTTTCAGCACCTTCATGATTTTTCTGGGCTTAAAATCCTGTTCCTGCACAGATTGCTCAAATATGTTGTCCCTGCAAATCATTCAATCCAGAAGACATTAAACATCATTTGCCTACATATTTATCACATTTAGAATCATTCTGAGGAAGTAATTTGTGTGTCAACATGAAGCTAATGTTTATGCAGAATTCACGATTTTCTGCTCTTAAAATGCTGTTCCTCAGCAGAGATTCGCAGTTGCTCAAATATGTTTCTATGCCAATTCCTTCCATCCAGGCGACCTTAAACATCATTGCCTTCATATTTAACACATTCAAGTCATTCTGAAGAAGAAAGTTGTGTGTCATCAGGAACTTCACGTTTTAGCACTTTCATGATTTTTCTGGGCTTAAAATCCTGTTCCTGCACAGTTTGCTCAAATATGTTGTCCCTTTCAATTCCTTAAATCCAGAACACTTAAACATCATTTACCTCCATTTATCACATTTCAAGTCATTTTGAAGAAGAAATTTGTGTGTCAACATGAAGCTAATGTTTATGTAGAATTCACGATTTTTCTGCTCTTAAAATGCTGTTCCTCAGCAGAGATTCACAGTTGCTCAAATATGTTGTCCTGCAAATCATTCAATCCAGAAGACATTAAACATCATTTGCCTACATATTTATCACATTTAGAATCATTCTGAAGAATAAATTTGTGTTCAACATGAACTTCACGTTATTGCAGCAGTCATGATTTTTTGAACGTTTATGCTGTTCCTACACATTTGCTCAAATATGTTACCCTGCATTTCCTTCCACCCAGAAGACATTATACATCATTTACCTCCATATTATCACATTTCAAGTCATTTTGAAGAAGAAATTTGTGTGACAGCAGCAACTTCACGTTTAAGCAGCCTTCATGATTTTCTGCGCTGAAAATGCTGTTCCTTAACTGAAATCCACAGTTTGCTCAAATATGTTGTCACTGCAATTCATCAATCCAGAAGACATTAAACATCATTTGCCTTCATATTTATCACATTTCAAGTCATTCTGAAAAGAAATTTGTGTGTCAAAAAGAACTTCACGTTTATGCAGTCTGTCATGATTTTTCTGAGCTTAAAATGGTAATCCTGTTCTGAAATACACATTTTGCCCAAGTATGTCGTCCCTTCAATTCCTTCCATACAGAACACATTAAACATCATTTGCCTACATATTCATCACATTTCAAGCCATTCTGAACAAGAAATTTGTGTGTCAACACGACTTTGACGTTAATGGTCTTTCTACGCTTAAAAATCCTGTTCCTTGCACAGTTCACTCAAATATTTCTTAATGCAATTTCTTCCTTCTGATGAAGGAACGTGGGGTGTCAACATGAACTTCACGTGTATGCAGTCTTCATGATATTTCTGCGCTAAAATTGTGATACTGATCCACATTTGATCACAATTGTGACACACATTTTGCTCAAGTATGTCATCACTAAAATTCCATCAGTCCAGAAGACATTAAACATCATTTGCATTCATATTTATCACATTTCAAGTCATTCTGAAGAACAAATTTGTGTGACAGCAGGAACTTGACGTTTCAGCACCTTCATGATTTTTCTGGGCTTAAAATCCTGTTCCTGCACAGATTGCTCAAATATGTTGTCCCTGCAAATCATTCAATCCAGAAGACATTAAACATCATTTGCCTACATATTTATCACATTTAGAATCATTCTGAGGAAGTAATTTGTGTGTCAACATGAAGCTAATGTTTATGCAGAATTCACGATTTTTCTGCTCTTAAAATGCTGTTCCTCAGCAGAGATTCACAGTTGCTCAAATATGTTGTCTGCAATTCTTCCATCCGACTTAAACATCATTTGCCTCATATTTACACATTCAAGTCATTCTGAAGAAGAAATTTGTGTTCAACATGAACTTCACGTTTTGCACTTCATGATTTTTTTTTAAAATCCTGTTCCTACACAGTTTGCTCAAATATGTTGTCCCTCATTCCTTCCATCCAGACATTAACATCATTTACCTCCATATTTATCACATTTCAAGTCATTTTGAAGAAGAAATTTGTGTGACAGCAACTTCACGTTATTCAGCAGTCATGATTTTTTGCGTTAAAATCCTGTTCCTGCAGATTGCTCAAATATGTTGTCCCTTGCAAATCTTCATCCAGAAACATTAAACATCATTTACCTCCATATTTATCACATTCAAGTCATTTGAAGAAGAAATTTGTTGACAGCAGCAACTTCACGTTTAAGCAGCCTTCATGATTTTTCTGCGCTGAAAATGCTGTTCCTTAACTGAAATCCACAGTTTGCTCAAATATGTTGTCACTGCAATTCCATCAATCCAGAAGACATTAAACATCATTTGCCTTCATATTTATCACATTTCAAGTCATTCTGAAAAGAAATTTGTGTGTCAAAAGAACTTCACGTTTATGCAGTCTGTCATGATTTTTCTGAGCTTAAAATGGTAATCCTGTTCTGAAATACACATTTTGCCAAGTATGTCGTCCCTTCAATTCCTTCCATACAGAACACATTAAACATCATTTGCCTACATATTCATCACATTTCAAGCCATTCTGAACAAGAAATTTGTGTGTCAACACGACTTTGACGTTAATGGTCTTTCTACGCTTAAAA
>NW_026131307.1:0-27500 GCF_021347895.1 Acanthochromis polyacanthus
CTTCCATGTTAGCCTGTACATTAGCCAACATGTTAGCCTACATACAGGCTAACATATAGACATTACAATAGGGTGGACCATACGTTCCTCTTTTGCCCGGACATGTCCTCTTTTGAGGGGCTGTCCGGCCTGTCCGGCCGGCGTTTATAAAGTCCTTCAAATGTCCGGGTTTTTGATCTTGCCTAGCTTGAGCGCCGTCACAGACCAGTGTATTTATCATTCACGTTGAATGGTTCCTTTGGAAACACGCTCTGAAAGGCGGAGTTGAGAATTGAAAATTTCCGCGCGCGAGCTGGAAGTGTGTCCTCTTTCAGAGAAACAGGAATATGGTCACCCTAACATACAAGCCTCTATGTTAGCCTACATGTTAGCCTGTACGTTAGCCTAAATGTTAGCCTACATGTCTAGCCTGTACATTAGCCTACATATTAGCCTGTACATTAGCCTACATATTTAGCCTATGTTTTGGCCTACATATTAGCCTGTACATTAGCCTGCTGGACTCTGCTGCATGTCAGAACTCAGCATCACATCACTGCTGCATCATTATTGACAGGAATCCACCTGGACCTGGACTAGAGAGTGACACGGGAGTGGATTTTCGCTCCTGTCCCATCCCACTTCCACAGAAAAAATCTTGTCCCGTCCCAATCCCAGGCCAGAGTAAAAAAAAAATCCTGTCCCACCCGACTCCTGTTAAAATGGCTCCCACTCCCATCCCAATCCCATTCAGAATGACTCCCACTTCTGTACCGCTCTCTTTTTTTCCCCCTTCCTCTAGTTTTAGGCAATACAATGAATTTCATTTGATTTTCTCCCCGTTCTTTTTTAGATTACTTTGTGTTCTGTAGTTTCATTTCAAAAGATATGGCAATAGGAACAGTTCATCTCTGGTAAAATAGGACCCATTTATTACCTCGGTCCAAACAAAAGTGCCTACCTTAGTGTAATAAACCAAACATATGAAGCTTCATTTTGCTTATTTATTGAGCAATTGTTCCCTTTGAACATTGACAATACTTTTGTTTTAAATTGTTTGAACAAAAAACTGCAACAAGCAAGAGAGCTGTCCCCACTTGTCCCTGACTCACTGCTGTACTTAACTATGGTTAAACACATTTTTCAAGCGGCATACGGCGTGTTAACGCCGTCACACTCGACTCTCGTGAAGCTGAGCAATATTTTCCGACTTCCCTGCCATTTCTGTCAGCTTCATAGATAGGTCCTTACTTCTTACTTTGCGTTGCAAATCAGTTTTTAGCACATCAGATTCTACGCCAGTGTTAACTCCCCTCCATTGCTGTTCTTCTTCTTTGAATTACGGCGGAGAGCAGCGGCCGGAAGCACTGTTGGGTTCTGGGCCGTGTAGTTCTTTTCACTTCCATTACAGTGTAGGCTTATTGGCAAAAAAACTACAAAATGGTGGCACATGTCATAAATTATATTTTGTCTTATTGATTGGTTCCCGCTCCCGTCTGCTCCCGTTAACTTTTATCCTGTAACGTCCCAATCATGTGATCAATAGTAAAGCTGACTCCCTTCCGCGGGATTCCCACGGGAATCCGAAAAAATGTCAGTCTCTAACCTGGACCTGCATCCAGCTGTGTGTCCTTCAAGAGTGACCGTCTATGGGTCTTCCTATTAGATTTTAGCCTGCATGTTAACCTGTATGTTGGCCTATATGTTAACCTATATGTTAGCCTACATGTTAGCCTTCATACAGGCTAACATACGGACATACAGGCCTGTATGTTAGCCTGCATGTTAGCTTCCATGTTAGCCTACATGTTAGCCTGTACATTAGCAGACATGTTAGCCTATATACAGGCTAACATATAGACATACAGGCCTATATTTTAGCGTGTACATTACCCTAAATGTCAGCCTGTTATGTTAGCCTATATACAGGCTAACATACAGACATACAAGCCTCTATGTTAGCCTCTATGTTAGCCTACATGATAGCCTGTGTGTTAGCCTAAATGTTAGCCTGTACATTAGCCGACATGTTCACCTATATTTTAGCCTACATGTTAGCCTGTACATCAGCCTACATGTTAGCCTGTACATCAGCCTACATGTTAGCCTGTACATTAGCCTACATGTTAGCCTATATTTTGGCCTACATGTTAGCCTATGTTTTGACCTACATATTAGCCTTTACATTAGCCTACTGGACTCTGCTGCATGTCAGAACTCAGCATCACATCACTGCTGCATCATTATTGACAGGAATCCACCTGGACCTGGACCTGGACCTGGACCTGCATCCAGCTGTATGTCCTTCAAGAGTGACCGGTCTATGGGTCTTCCTATTAGATTTAAAGGAGAACCAGTTCCTGCTGCAGAGAGGTAAGATGTTCAGAACAAGATTTCAAAGCTGCTAATTGAGTTTGTCTAGAATAGAATAGATAGATAATTAACCAGAACATACACTAGTTGGTGCACATTATCACTGAAATTACGATGCAAAAAGCCTCATCGTCAGACTGATAAAAAACAAAGCAACAATTAAATATAAAACAATTTCAATATATACATGTAAGAAAACTATTTAAATAACACACAAATATAAATATCTATATATAAATATACACACACACACCTGCATACATACACATCTGCTCATATTTATTGGACAATGAAGATGCAGCAGCAGTATTTCACGTAACAACCAATGGAATGAGAGGAACGCAGCTTTTGCTCTCAACCAAACTAAAATCACTAGCCAATGGAAGTAGAGTGGGGGCGGGTCTTAGAAAGACGTTGAGATCCAGCTGCAGGTGAGTCCGTTGTTGTCATGGTTACAGTGACGCTGTGGTGCTATCTGGCAGTGATGCAGAACTCTGTAACAAATTCATGGATCCAGACTACAAGCGGCATCACTGCTAAAATCTGATCACTTGGTCCTTGACTCATTTCTGAGCTTCTCTGAAAATTCATCCAAATCCTTTGGTCCACTTTTTTTGAGTAAAATTGCACACAGACAAATAGACGGCAGGACAAACGTACGATCGTCACAGTAACTCCGTCGTGTTCCTTGGTGGAGTTCAAATAAACGGTGCATCCAGACAGCTCAACACACCGTCCTGGGTTGGATTCCAGCTCTTTACTGCATGTCTTCCCCTCATTCTGGTCCCTGCTTTCCTGTCTGCCTCTCCACTCTGACTATCAAATAAAGCCAACAAAAGACCACAAAAATTATTTAAAAAAATAATGGTAATTAACTGTTTACATGGTTGTTTTTCAGAATAAATAGTGCAAATGATGCTTTAAAGGGGGATCATGTCCTTTTCCATGTCTTTACTGATTAGTTGCGAAACATATTTGCACCATGTGTAGTCAGATGGAGTAATACCTCCACCTACTGACCTTTTTGGTGTTCCTATAATCTGTAGTCTGACTTTGTGAAGGCACATAGCTGAATTTCTTTCTAGTGAGCTAGATTGTACCCCGACCCAAAAGCAAAAAAGTTCAGGCTGAGGATTATTTTTCACTTTAAGTCCTGTATATGTCTCTGTGTGATAAAGTGAGAGTTAACTGTTGATGTTGATCCACAGAGTGGAGCAGCAGAACTCAGAGGTCCCAGAGCTCAGTCTGTCCAGCAGCATCACCTGGACTCCATATTCATGGTGAGTTCATGGACAACAAGTTGTTCTCCATCTGTTGTGTTCAGGCGTCTCCATGCTGCTCTTTGGAGACCAGTGGACTGTCAGTGTGTCCAACATGGATCTGATGTTTGGCTCCATGATTTGACTCTGATGGACTCATTGACACATTTCTCTGTTCCAGCTGCTGGAGGACAACATGGTGACTTTTGTGAAGAAGGAGCTGAAGAAGATGCAGAAGCTTGTGAGTCCAGATTACCAGAATGCTCAGAGAGTCAGAGAGAGGATGAGGAGGAGTTGGAGGGTGATGATGAAGATGAGAGGAGCAGCAGAGAGATGTTTGAGCAGATCACAGTGTTGTTCCTGAGGAGGATTAAAGCAGGAGAAGCTGGCTGACTGTCTGCAGCACAGTAAGAGGATTTGTGTAAGACTGAAGCTGCTGATCAACAGAACATTTACTAAAGTCTCAGAATATCTTCACACAATCAGTGTTTAGGAGGACAAACTGTCACCTTCACTTTATTGCTACTTTGGTGCTTTAATATCCAGGTTACTTCTACTTCACTCTTTCTTTCTTGTGTTTTGATTCAGAACTTGCTGCTGCAGTTTGTGGACGTGAACTTAAACGTGGTCTGAAGAAGAAGTTCCAGAGAGTGTTTGAGGGCATCGCTAAAGCAGGACAGAAGACCCTCCTGAATGAGATCTACACAGAGCTGTACATCACAGAGGGAGGGACTGCAGAGGTCAATGATGAACATGAGGTCAGACAGATTGAAGCAGCATCCAGGAAAGCAGACAGAGCAGAAAGAAGCATCAGAGCAGAAGACATCCTTAAAGGCTCACCTGGAAGAGATGGACCAATCAGAACAGTGATGACAAAGGGAGTGGCTGGCATCGGGAAAACAGTGTTAACACAGAAGGTGACTCTGGACTGGGCTGAAGACAAAAGCAACCAGGACATCCACTTCATGTTTCCATTGACTTTCAGAGAGCTGAATGTGCTGAAAGAGAGAAAGTTCAGCTTGATGGAACTTGTTCATCACTTCTTCAGTGAAACCAAAGCAGCAGGAATCTGCAGCTTTGAAGACTTCCAGGTTGTGTTGATCTTTGACGGTCTGGATGAGTGTCGCCTTCCTCTGGACTTCCACAACAATGAGGTCCTGACTGATGTTAGAGAGTCCACCTCAGTGGATGTGCTGCTGACAAACCTGATCAGGGGGAAGCTGCTTCCCTCTGCTCGTCTCTGGATAACCACACGACCTGCAGCAGCCAATCAGATCCCTCCTGACTGTGTGGACATGGTGACGGAGGTCAGAGGGTTCACCGACCCACAGAAGGAGGAGTACTTCAGGAAGAGATTCAGAGATGGGAGGAAGGCCAGCTGCATCATCTCCCACATGAAGAAGTCACGAAGCCTCCACATCATGTGCCACATCCCAGTGTTCTGCTGGATCACTGCTACAGTTCTGGAGGAGCTGCTGAGAAGCAGAGAGGGAGGAGATCTGCCCAGAACCCTGACTGAGATGTTCATCCACCACCTGGTGGTTCAGGCCAAAGTCAAGAAGATCAAGTATGATGGAGGAGCTGAGACAGATCCACACTGGAGTCCAGACAGCAGGAGGATGATTGAGTCTCTGGGAAAACTGGCTTTTAATCAGCTGCAGAAAGGAAACCTGATCTTCTATGAGTCCGACCTGACAGAGTGTGGCATCGATGTGGAAGCAGCCTCAGTGTACTCAGGAGTGTTCACACAGATCTTTAAAGAGGAGAGAGGACTGTACCAGGACAAGGTGTTCTGCTTCGTCCATCTGAGCGTTCAGGAGTTTCTGGCTGCTCTCATGTCCATCAGACCTTCATCAACTGTGGAATCAACCTGATGGAAAAACAACAACGAACAACCTCCAACAAACCTGATCCAATAGTTTTCTACCAGAGAGCTGTGGACGAGGCCTTACAGAGTCCAAACGGACACCTGGACTTGTTCCTGCGCTTCCTCCTGGGTCTGTCACTGTCGACCAATCAGAATCTCCTACCAGGCCTGCTGACACAGACAGGAAGTAGCTCACAGACCAATCAGAAAACAGTGAAGTACATCAAGGAGAAGATCGGTGAGAATGTGTCTGCAGAGAGAAGCATCAATCTGTTCCACTGTCTGAATGAACTGAAGGATGTTTCTCTAGTGGAGAAGATCCAACAGTCCCTGAGATCAGGACGTCTGTCTACAGATGAACTGTCTCCTGCTCAGTGGTCAGCTCTGGGCTTCATCTACTGTCATCAGAAGAACATCTGGACGTGTTTGACCTGAAGAAATACTCTGCTTCAGAGGAGGTTCTTCTGAGGCTGCTGCCAGTGGTCAAAGCCTCCAAGAAAGTTGTGTAAGTAGTTGGAGACTGAAGATCCTTTTTCATTTTGCTGCTGTTTCATCAGTATAATGTGCTTTTTGTCTCTTCAGACTGAGTGGCTGTAATCTGTCAGAGAGAAGCTGTGGAGCTCTGTCCTCAGTCCTCAGCTCCCAGTCCTCCAGTGTGACAGAGCTGGACCTGACTAACAACAACCTGCAGGATTCAGGAGTGGAGAGTCTTTCTGCTGGACTGGAGAGTCCACACTGTAAACTGGAAGCTCTCAGGTCAGGACTCATCAACCTGTTCAACTGATGACCATTTAAATGTGTTTTTATTCATGATGAGCAGAACAGCTGAGGTGGGAGGTTTTCTGTATTTGTATGACTCACATCAGTTGTGTTACTGACCTTTAGCTCTAGTTTCTCTTAATGAGGCCTCTTCCACTACAGGAACTGAACAACCTGGAACCTGCATCACAGAACCAGGACCAAAACAACTTGAGGCTTTTAGTCACTGGAAGGTTCTGTCAATTCAGTATGGAATGGTCATAGCTAAGAAGATGATTCTCAAAGTATGGAACAAGGAGATGTCTCCTCGTCTTGAAGCTTGGCTCACAGAGTTTTCGAGTACATTGCATTTAGAGAAGATTCGATTTGAGATTGCTGGGAAACCAAATAGATTCCATCAGATATGGCAACCGTTTCTTGATCACATTACACAATTAGTGGGGCAGATTAATTGAATAGTCCATAAGAATTTTTCACTTGGTGATACAAGCACAAAATTTGACACAAATGATGTTTAGGATGTGCATTTTGAGAAAAGTACATTATCCAGCTGAAAATCCAAGATGGCCAACAGTTTTCAAGCTGGCCGCCTCGTTAAATGCAAAGAAATGGTTTTCGAAGTCCAACTTTAATGAACAGAAACATGTTCATGATCCAAACATCAAATGAATGTATTCTGACTGGAAAAACTCAATGGTGTGAATTAAGTTCCAATATGGCCGCCCGTTTTAAATGGCGGCAATAACGTGACTGAAAATTAGGGGTTTCAGAAGCTGTTGATAACAGATATTGCATTAAGTTGAAGGCAGACATCCATGATCATTCATTGAAATGCTGTGGTCAGGCTCTATTGGTGTGTAATATTTTATAAGAGTGATGTCAAAGCACAACCAGGGCACACTGGTGACATCACTGCTGTGAGACTCAGCATGGGATTCAGTGTCAGCTTGTAGTGTACTAGCTGTAGTTGTAGTTTACTAACCGTTGTAGTGGTGTACTCACTGTAGTTTTAGTATACTTGAGTGTTCCAAATGCTATCTAATAAGCCCCTGTATATATCTCAACTAGAAGTTTAGTTAGTTGTAGTTTTGTAGTTCGATAGCCGCACCTGAATTGACAGGATGTGCCAGCGCGGGAGAGCCGAGCCAAGGGTAACGGGGGCTTCAGTTACCTGGATGGTGTACAGATCGCACGGGACTTAAATGGCACTGGATGAACGATTGGGCTAGGTGTAGGGCGCCAGATGCTTGAACCTAGTTGCATCCCATAGTTTAATGTGCTTTGATGTCTTGTATGGTTGGGTGGTAAAAGGATAACCCCTCGGCCTTTAACCATATAACACAAGATGTCCGCCAACAATCCATTGAGTTGCGCTACAAAATCTGACTGGAAGAAGTGTTGCCTCTGTCAGACAGATACAAAAGAGGAGTTGAAGTCTCCCCCTACCCGTTATGACTGTAGTTTCTGATCAACCTCTTACCCATCAGGTTAGACCCATCCAGACTGGATGATGGAGGTGGTATTGAGGATACATTGAGGCCAAACAGTGCCAAGTATCACCAAAATTGTCGCCAAATGTTTAGCTTCAGCCTGAAGTGTACACAGTTGTGTGCCTGCAAATGTGAAGACTAGAAGAACCAGTCGAAGCTGCACATCAACAGCAAGTCGTTTCCTGACTCAAACAACACACAAGTCTTATAAGTTTTTTCTCACATTGTTTGTAAAACAGAGAATCGAAGTCAACATTACCCTATATACAGTGCCTATCATAAGTATTCACCCCCTTTGATGTTTTACCCTTTTATTGCTTTCATAAATCAATCATGGTCAATAAAATTTAGCTTTTTTAACAAAAAAAAACTGGAAAAAAATGTTTAATGTCAAAGTGAAACCAGATTTCTATAAAGTAATGTTAATGAAAGAAAATTATATAAATAAAAATAATTGTTTGCATAATTATTCACCCCCTTCAAGTCAGTATTTAGTAGATGCACCTTTGGCTGCAATCACAGCAGTGAGTCTGTGTGGATAGGTCTCAGTCAGTCTGCACATCTGCCCACTGCAATTTTGCTCCATTCTTCTTTGCAAAACTGCTCAAGCTCTGTCAGGTTGTGTGGGTATCGGGCATGAACAGCCCTTTTCAAGTCCAGCCACAGATTCTCTATAGGATTGAGGTCTGGGCTTTGACTGGGCCACTCCAGAACATTTACCTGGTTCTTTTTTAACCATTCCTGTGTAGCTTTTCCAGTATGTTTTGGATCATTGTCTTGCTGGAAAATAAATCTTCTCCCAAGACGTAGTTCTCTTGCAGACTGAAAAAGATTGTCCCCCAGGATTTCAGTGTATTTTGCAGCATTCATTCTGCCCTCTATCTTTACAAGCCTTCCAGGTCCAGTTGCTGAGAAACATCCCCACAGCATGATGCTGCCACCACCATGCTTCACAGTGGGGATGGTGTGTTTTTGGTGATGTGCAGTGTTTGGTTTCCGCCAAACATGACGTCTTGTCTGATGGCCAAAAAGCTCAATTTGGTCTCATCAGACCAAAGAATCTTCTTCCACTTGACCATGGAGTCTTCCACGTGCTTTTTGACAAACTCTAGTCCAGATCTAATCTGACTTTTCTTCCACAGTGGCTTCTCATTGCCACTCTCCCATAAAGCTTTGACCGGTGAAGAACCCGGGCAGCAGTTGCTACATACACAGTCTCTCCCATCTCAGCAGCTGAAGCTTGTAACTCCTTCAGAGTAGTTGTAGGGTCTTGGTGGCTTCTCTCACTAGTCTCCTACTTGTAGGTCACTCAGTTTACGAGGGCGGCCTGATCTAGGCAGATTCACACAAGTGCCATATTCCTTCCATTTCTTGATAATTGATTTCACTGAACTCCGGGGGATGTTCAGTGCCTTGGAAATGTTTTTGTAACCATCCCCTGAATTGTACTTCTCAATAACCCTTTCCCTGAGTTGCTTAGAGTGTTCTTCTGTCTTCATGGTGTAATGGTAGCCAGGAATACTGATCAACCACTCTCTGGACCCTTCAGACAGCTGTTTTACAACTCAGTCACTTGAAACACACCCACACCACTCAGGTGATCTTCATTTCACTCATTGTGAGACTATTGGCAACAATTTGATGGACCTCTATTGAATTAGACCATTAAATTAAAAAGGGGGTGAATAATTATGCAAACATTTATATAATTTTCTTTCATTCACATTACTTTATAGAAATCTGGTTTCACTTTGACATTAAAGAGTTTTTTCCAATATTTTTTTTATTAAAAAAGCTAAATTTTATTGACCATGATTGATTTATGAAAGTAATAAAAGAGTAAACCATCAGAGGGGGTGAATACTTATGACAGACACTGTATCAGTAAAGTGTAATCTCCGTTGTATCATCATAGTATTCAGTTATTTTGATTTTCTAAATGCAGAATTGAACTTCTCACACTCAACAGATATTTTGATTCATAGACCATCAAAATAGGACTATTTAATCAAAAAATAGTTAAAACACCGTTTAAACCGCTTTGAATGGTGGCCATCTTTAAAAATGGCGTCCATTTTGTATTTTCAAGTGGAAAACGGACTTTTCCAAGAGAGTAAGTTCTGAAGCACCTTTGTGCCAAATATGGTGCTTGTATCACCAAGTGAAACATTGTTTCAGCAATCTGCCCACTAAATGTGGAGGACCCTCATGACCCCTCAGTTATTTTGATGGTCTTTGTCTGTTTATCTCTATATTATTTTAAAATGTGATCACAGTTATAGATGTCCACAAAAATGTGTCTTACTGATGTTTTTTTGTTATTGTTGTTGTTTTTCCCTTCTACCTTTTTGTTTGTCTGTTTTTTCCTTTCCAAACCTGCTTTGTGGGAGAGGGTTGGGAAGAAAGGGGTATCTGTTGGTTGGTTCTGTATATTTGAAAATAAATAATTTTAAAAATATTTCAGAGGACTGTCCTCAGTGCTGCTGTATTCTGGACATAGTGGGATGTATTTGTTGTTAAATTCACTGCTGTCTTTTCAACAGGACAGAAAATACTGAACTTAATGTTTTACTTCTTTTCTGGTCTTTGTCTCTTCAGACTTAATAACTGTAATCTGTCAGAGAGAAGCTGTGGAGCTCTGTCCTCAGTCCTCAGCTCCCAGTCCTCCAGTGTGACAGAGCTGGACCTGACTAACAACAACCTGCAGGATTCAGGAGTGGAGAGTCTTTCTGCTGGACTGGAGAGTCCACACTGTAAACTGGAAGCTCTCAGGTCAGGACTCACACTTTGAAACTGATGTGATTTCTATCAGTGGATAAACAGCTAACCTGAGTACAATCATTTCTGCTGATGGGATTCATCAAATGAGCTTTTACTGAACTTGTGCAGGACTTTGTCAGGGTTTATTTTTGACATGATTAAATCCCACTAATCATTGCTGAGATTGTTGATTTGCTTGAGACGCATGAAATGTGCAGCAAAATGTATCTGAAAGACAAAGAAGAAAAGAGAGAGAGAAACATCCATCCAAGTGTTGTCCATCAGGTTTGTGTTGTTTTGTGTGTGCAGGCTGTCAGGCTGTCTGGTCACAGAGGAAGGCTGTGCTTCTCTGGCCTCAGCTCTGAGCTTGAAGACCTCAAATCTGAGAGAGCTGGACCTGAGCTACAACCATCCAGGAGACTCAGGAGAGAAGATGCTGAGAGCTAAAGTGGAGGATCCACACTGTAGACTGGAAACTCTGAGGTACAGACAGACAGACACTCTGAGGTACAGACAGACAGACACTCTGAGGTACAGACAGACAGACACTCTGAGGTACAGACAGACAGACACTCTGAGGTACAGACAGACACTCTGAGGTACAGACAGACAGACACTCTGAGGTACAGACAGACAGACACTCTGAGGTACAGACAGACACTCTCACTAAACTATCAGCCTAGCTCACAAAAAAGAGTGGAAGCAGAAGAATACTGTTAGCTCAGCTATGCACCATGACCGAAAGGAAACTGTTAGCCTAGCTTAGCTCAAAGACAGGAAGCAGGTGAACTTTTTTTATTTCAAAAAGTCACAGGTAACATCCAACATCAACATGATATTGAAACAAACAGTGACAAAGTTAACAAAAATCACTTTGAAGGAAGAAAGGAAGAGAAGAAAGAAAGGAAACTAAAAAAAAAAAAAACAAAGCACAAAAATCAAACAAACAAAAAAACAGCTGAGCAAATTTAAACGTTCATTGCAAATTAAATATTTTACAAATGTAAACAGTTTTTATTGCTTTCTGGTTGTCAGATATTTATTTATTGACTTTAAATAATATTCAAATTCTTTATGGAAGACAAGATAATTTGTCTTTTGATGACTGAATTTTTCTTTATGATTGTTAAATTTTACTAATATTAATATGAGATTGATGATAAAGGCCTTGTCTTTTTCATATCCATCCTGTGCATAAACTCCAAAAATGATGTTTGTAGAACAAATCAATCTGCAGATTTAGTTTTTCAAAACAAAATTTTAAATTTCCTTCCACATTTTTCTGCTGTAACTACAATAATAAAAAATGTGGAACTGTTTCTGGCTGTTCAGAGCAAAAAGAACATCTTACATCTATATCACGTTTGAACTTAGTCATAGAATGTTTTATGGACAGATTTTATGTAAGATTTTAACAGAAATGTCCCTAACTTTGTTAACATGAACTTGTGAGGTCAAAGCCAAACCTGAGACCAGAGATATTATTAATAAAAGAGTTCCAGTCATGGATAACATCAGGTTTTGTTGTCGTTTCTCTTTGGAACAGTGCACGTATAGCTCTGTTGCTGTTCTTTGCAGTCCCAAAGCATATTTAGCCACAATAAGTGTCACATGGATTAACAACATGTATATCTGCTGCAAGAGAGGAGGCAGTGCACAGAGTCACAACAGCAGCTGGAATGGAGCTAATGGCCTTTGGAAACTCTTCAAGTGTTGAAGGGAATGGAGACTTTTCACAGAATTCAGTGTCATTCATAAAATGGCCACTAGGGGTCAGAAGCTGTGAGACGAAGTCCATTTTGTTGTTAAAGCAGCGATTGAGAAAGATGCTTTTATTTTGATGCAGTATATCCCCATTATTCCAGAGATAATACCCATGTGGAGAGAAATTGTGCTTGTAGGCCGTTTTCCACGACAACAAAACCTGTTTGTGAAAACTGGATCATTTTAGGGGAATCTTGTTTATTTGGTAGCTACAAACCAACAGAAAAGGGAGTCCTCCAGTTTGATGAAATACACATTTAGGAATAAAGTTCTATAAAGATGCATCATTTTTAAGAAAGATTTGAACCATTTGATCTTCAGAACATTGTTTAGAATTGAAAAATCAACAAAGTGGAGGCCTCCATTTTTGTAGTTGTTCAGAATTCCAGATTTTCTGATCTAGTGTGTCCGGTTTTTCCACAGAAAATGAACAAGCATCTTATCAATAAATGTGACAGTTTTACAGTCCAGTGCCAGTGAGGAGGCGGCATACACAAGTCTGGAAATTCCCTCAGCTTTTGACAGAAGAGTTCACCTTTAAGCGATAAGTCTCTTTGTAGCCAAAGCTTCCATTTATTCTGCACCTTTTTAATCCTTGGCTCAAAGTTGAGATGGCATCTCTCTCACTGATTTTTAGTTCCAGTAATCCCTAAATAGTTAACCTTACTCTTTACTCGTATATCATCAATTGAGGTTATATCAGAACTTTAGAGAGCGAATAGCTCACACTTATTTAGGTTTAAGTCCAAACCTGATGCTTTAGAAAACATGTGGATTGCATTAATTGCAGGCTTTATCTGTAGGGCATTCTTTAAAAACAAGGCTGTATCATCAGCCAACTGACTTCAAAGTCTGCTTCTAGCAGCAATAGAGATGCCTTCCAACTGACAGAATTTGACAAAATGACAAAACATTTGAGCAACAACCAGGAAGAGGTAAACTGAGACAGGGCAGCCCTGTCTTAGCCCTCTTTCCAAACAAAATCTCTGAGTTGTGCCATTACTCAGTTTTACCGAGCTATTGGCGCCAGCATAGAATGTTTTCATCACACTGCAAAAGTATGGCCCAAAACCAAAGCTGTTAAGAGCAGAAAACATAAAGGAGTGTTCAACTGTATCAAAGGCTTTGTGAAAGTCTCCAACTAAAATGAAACTGTCATCCCTAATAAGGTCAGCATCGTCTATGAGGTCTAAAACTAGCCTCATGTTATTGAAAATATGCCTGTTACTCATAAACCCAGACTGATTCTCATCAATAAGAGAGTTAAGAGCATTTTTACATCTTTTAGCAAAAACAAGAGCAAGAACTTTAGAGTCATTGTTCAATAATGAAACTGGTCTCCAGTTATCAATGAAGAGAGGCTCCTTTTTTGGTTTAGGAATTAAAGTCATCCAGCCTTGTGTCATACTTGCTGGAAGAGTCCCTTTACTAATACCTTCAGAAAACTTTGAACAGAAATGGGGCCAAAAGTTCAGCAAAATCTATCTAGAATTCTGAAACAATCCATCAACTCCAGGTGACTTATTACTCTGAAGTTGCATCATTGCATCTAATACTTGTTGTTGTGTGAGAGGGGTGTCACACATCAACCGCTCTTCCTCCGTTATAGAGTTTGTAAAATCAACACATTAAACAGTCTATCCATTGCATCTTTGTCAGACTTTGTTTTATAAAGAGAGCAAAACTCAGAAATACTGCTCTTACTTTCAGTCACAACTCCATCAATGTTCAGTTGAGACATGGCATTGTACTTAGCATGAGTTTTTTCCACTTTAACCCTTTAAGCTGCGGTCAATTTTCCCCTGAAATTTCAACTGAAGATGTACAGAAAGTAAATTGAATGCTGTTCTTGAACTGTTTGGAGTACAGGCATGGCTGGGGTCTCCTTTGAAAGCTGACAACCTGCATTGTCACCCAGTGCAGTAAAAATTACTCTAGGTGCGACTGACACAGAGTTATTTATGTTGGAACACACTGAATTAGGAAGAATTTTATTCTCGCCTAAATTTTTTCCCTAATAAAACACCTGAAAATTAGTGTGGCAGCACTGTGACAGCTTGAAACACAACAAGGCAACAGCCTGGGGTCTTACATAGTTCAGGACAAAATTTCAGAGCAAAACTACAAGAAATGAGTGTTTCACACATGTTTTTGTACTAATATGCCCAATTATGTCAATTTTGGACACCCTATGTACACCCTGTGAAAAAATGGTATATGGTCGTTTATTGGCCCTTTTTCACACTATTTTCACTCCAAAAACTCATAAAGAACTAAAAAAAATCACTTCAGATAAGCTTCAGTGTGGATCTTGATCTGAATCAGAGGCACAGACGGAGACAGAGAAAAGCAGCCGCAGCAGGAGAGCCGGAGGTGTGAAAACTCACACAGAGCCGCTAAAACCCGCCTCTCGGCTATTCAGCAAGCTCATTGGCTACATGCCCTGTCAGTCAAACGTTTCCTCCGGCGTCATTTTGCTCAGAATTTAGTGGAGAGATGAGAGTCACCAGATCCATCGGTCTCGGCAACGGTTGGCTGTTCCGGGTTCGGAGGCAGCGATGAGTCACTTGATTGGTTGAAATGCGGTTGGGATCGAAAGCAGAGGCTTCAGTCGCCGTTTTCTGACCGAGATCGTGAGGATGACAGAAAGCTTCATAAAATTATGGATAAAAATGCAGTGAATTATGGAACGCGCAGCGCCACCGTGCGCCACGTGGACGCGCACGGAGCCGAGCTATTTGTGGATTATTTACTTATTTCTAGACATGTTTTGGACAAAATATGATACTTGCTGGTATTGTCTGGATGACTACTCTTGGATTATGGCCGGTTTTTGTGGATTATTTTCATCGTTGACCGGTAAAAGACCATCGAAACGTAAGTTATGCCCTTTATGCCCCTTTAAACTTTTGTTGTTTGTTTTAGAAATGTGTTTATATTACCCGCTGTGGTAATCACATCTGAAAGTGGTTTATACCGGCGGATTCATGAGACTCTAAGCTTTCCATGGATGTATAGTGTTTCTATCGTCCCATTTAAAGCTAAAAATGCTTTTGCCGTTAAACTTCAGCCGGCCATTTTCGGCCCGAATACGGGCCTGTGAAGCTTAAGGGGTTTTAAAGAAACAGGAAGTCATTTGTTCACCGTGTTGAAGCCACTTCAGTCTGGATCTACCAAAAGCAGCCTCTGCTTTAACCTTCTATATATCATCTAAAGTGTTTAGAAGTTCAATTCATTTTCATTTTTCATCATGTCAGAGATTTTCTGGTGCAATGCTAGCCAAGGACATTATATCTGTGATTACTTTCTCCTCATTTTGGCGTCTACATTTGGCTAACTCACTTCCAGATCTTCTTAAAAATCCACCCATTTCAAATTGAAGGAGTTCCCAATTTTTTCCATCATTTCCTTCCTTCAGAGCATTTAACCAATAAAAGTGAATAATTGTACTAAGTTGATGTTTGACATTGTCATGCCTCAATAAAGAGCTCTTCATCTTCCAATCAGAGAATTGCTTGGTGTCAACCATTCCTGGAAGGAGATGTAAATATCTAAGGATGGCTCTATGGTCAGTTAATGGGGGGGGGTAGGACATTGATTGGAATATTGTCTTTAGAAAGTGATTTAGAGAGCAGCCAGTAATCCAGGCCAGACTGTCTGGAGCCATTTTTATTCCTCCAAGTATTTGGAAACTTCTCTCTCCATACATCACATCAATCATACTTGTCAATGAAAGAGTTGAAGTGAACATTTGGCTGTGAGCATTTAGCTGGAGGCCATCTATCATCACCTCATTCATGAGCACATTAAAATCACCTCCTACAATGAAGTAAGCCTCAGGGAATGTCTGAGTTAGAGCTGCAAGTTTACAGTCTAATGTATGAATAAGTTTATCCTTTTCTGATGTAGAATTATAAGCGTACAAATGAACAATAATCATTGCTTTGCCATTCCAGTCTACTATTAAACAAATCAAATGAGCTTGACTGTCACAGAGTGCATCAATTTTCCAGGAAAACTCCCCTTTAAACAAGATCCCCCAGCAGAATGTTCTGTCCATGTCATCACCACATGTCGTTTCCCACTGATTTTTACACAAGTTTACATCTTTAATAAGTGAGTGTGATTCTTGGAAAAAACCAAATCAGTTTTCAGCTGTTTAACATTAAAAATAAAGCTTTACGCTTTACATTATTCCTCAGTCCCCTAGCATTGAGAGAGACAAGTGAAAAAGACATAAAAAAGAAGAAATAAAGCAAAAAGCTTTCTAAGCTTCTAGCTATGTATATTCTGGCACACACACAAAAAGGAAAGGCAGCTCAGCGACACCTATAACCTGATGTTCTAGTTCATTAAATGAGATGTTCCAAAGGGATTTAAGGCAATGGGCTAGCATAGAGTGATATCACTGAAAAAGAGGAAAAAGGAAAGAACAAAGTTCTGTTTTGCTGCACAATTGTAGAAAATGATTTAAAGTTGTACAGTCAGTCATGGCGCCAGTGAAGTTTGTATCAGTCTGGGAGAATGATGTCACCTCTATGAACGCTCTGGTCCTTTATCAGTGGAACAGTGTGAGAGCCATGTAACGTCCATGTGTGCTGCTGAAAGAGTCTCTGCTGCTCTGACCGTCCTCCTCCTTTCAGGGTGACGCCTGCTGGAGTCCCATGGTTGACACCAGGTCTGAGGAAGTGTAAGTGTGTTTGAATGGATTGATGGAAACAAAGCAGCACATTCAAGCATCTTCAAAGTGTCACATCTCTGAGGTCATCATCAAAGCTTTAATACTGATCACATGATCCATCAATAACTGCAGCTGTGTTGTGTTTGTTCTCTCCATCAGATTCCTGTCAACTCACAGTCGACACAAACACAGTAAACAGAGAACTCAAACTGTCTGACAACAACAGGAAGGTGACATATGTGGAGGAGGATCAGAGGTATCCTGATCATCCAGACAGGTTTGACTGGTATCAGCTGCTGTGTAGAACTGGTCTGACTGGTCGCTGTTACTGGGAGGTGGAGTGGAGAGGAAGGGTTTATATATCAGTGAGTTACAGAGGAATCAGAAGGAAAGGAGACAGTAAAGACTGTGTGTTTGGACGTAATGATCAGTCCTGGAGTCTGATCTGCTCTGATTCTGGTTACTATGTCATTCACAATAACAGTCAAACATCCATCAGGTCCTCCTCAGTCTCTCACAGAGTTTCAGTTTATGTGGACGTTCCTGCTGGAACTCTGTCCTTCTACAGAGTCTCCTCTGACTCTCTGATCCTCCTCCACACCTTCAACACCACATTCACTGAACCTCTCTATCCTGGATTTGGGGTCTGGTCCAGTTCTGGTTCCTCAGTGTCTCTGTGCTGAGTCTCGTCTCCAGAGTCTCCTCCTGGTACAGAAACAGTGTTGAACAGATGGTTGAGTCTCTCCATGACTCTGTCCCTCACAAACATGTTTTCACATTCATGGATTAAATGTGTTTCTTTGTCAAATCCTTCTCAATGATTCCTTGTAAACTTGTTCCTCTTCAAAGATGAAGTTGTGATTCTTCCAGGAGCCAAATGTGGTGTTTGCGTCTTTTTCCAGTCAAATGTTGAGAGTGAAAATCAGGATGTGGTGTTCCTCTGACGCTCACTGGAACTAAAAGCATTTGAGCTGCACAAAGTGTGAAATGAGAGAGGAAGCAGTGAATCTCCAAACTGCTGACAGACTTTCACACATTATTGTCCAGTGAAAATCAGCTTTTTGTGCAGCCACACTTGATCCTGATGTGAGTCTTTAAGTCCTGTTCTAGTGATGAAATGAGAACTTCCTTCATCTGTGTCACTCTTTCCAAAGTATTCTGTGCTCTTCTGTCATTTATGTCTTATTGATAGATCCATTTTTCATTTTTACTATAAATAAGTGCTTCAATGTTTTTCATCAGTTTTTTTTATCAGATTCTGAATTTCTGGTTTCATCAACAAATTCTATCAGATTGTATTTTTCCATCAAAGCTCCCATAACCCTAGCTATCTGTGGATCAAAATGTTTTCAGCATCGATATGATTCCAGTAGAATTTAAACCCACCAGGACTATCCAGATTACATTGAACTCTGTAAATTCTACATTTTTTAGCCTGTTTCATTCTATAAATGTTGTGTTTGGCCGTTAAAGGAGCTTTTCCTCACATTGTGCTGTATTTGAACCCTTCCATGCTCTAAATTCTTTGAACAGATCTTGTGCTGTAATCAATGTCTAACTTAGTTTTTATTTTCATTGCAGTGGTTGATTTTTCCTGAACAAGATCAATGATTTTAATACGTCTTTCTCCACTTTTATTTGCTCTGCCTGTGGCTTTTAAACTATTCTAACTTTCTTTTTTATTCAATAAATGACTAATAACACACTTTGATCTTCATGTTTGTTTGCTTATTTGTTGATCAGTGGAATTTAATTTTCCATGTTGAATAATCAACGTTTATCCTCTTCCACGGCAGAAATGAAAACAGAAAAAAGATCTTTAGTAAAGCAGTAAAACTGATGCTTTTATTTTGATCTTTTTGTCTCCATTTTTAATTCTATTTCATTAAATTTATCCCTAACAGCAGATATAAAGAACTCCAAAGACTAGAAGAAAAACTCCATATTTTAGTGGTGAAAAGACTCAGAAACCAAACTTGTAAATAAATGATCTTCTCTGTTTTAATTTCTATCTGTTCTTATGATCACAGTCAGTGAGCGAGTAAAACATGAACAATCTAAAGTTGTGAACTTGAACTTCTTTCAAAGTGATTTTTCTGTGAACAATCCAAATAAAGTGTGAGGTCAAAGTGTGACGGTTCGATCCACAGAAACTCCTAATATCCTGTTGAAGCGCTATAGAAGCGTCAGAGCAGCAGATTGTAAAGTCTGGTCCAGATAAGGAGCTCTACAGTGAGGCTGAGCGTCCATCAGAGCTGTCTAACCTGGACCTCACATCTCTGAAAGCGTTGGAGCTCATTTTTAATCAGCTTCATCTGGACAAACTCACCACACATTGGACCTTTTTACAACCACTTTCTCACCTCCGATCATCTGAAAACTACATTTAGTGTCACAATAACAGCAGGATTCCCAAAATACTTGAGTTTCCTCTGAAGGTTTCCTCCTCGCTCTTTGCTGCTGCTCTAAATGCATTCTGGGATATTTGGCTCCCCAAGTTTTTTGTTGTTTTATCTTTTATGAAGCATAATTGAACAACAAATAGGCACCAACTGTGTCCTACAATTCCACTGGTCCAAGCAGAAGAGAAGCAGAAAAGAAAGAAAGAGAATAATCAAATCAGACAGCTTGAAATAAATGAACTTCTCAGGGGTTCATCAGTTTATAACATGAGAATCTGAGACAGTCTGAAGGAACTTCTATTTGAGCGTTTGATTAAGGAGGAAAAGAAAAGTTTCAAACTCAGAGCAGCCTTCAAAAATCTACATCTGTGTGTCTAAAACTCAGCAGTTCTCATTCTAGGATTCCACATAAATTCCAGATGTTTGTTGTGCATAAAGAGAGCAAACTTGATAGAATTGTATTCACAGACAGGTTGAACGTTGTTTGTTAGCAACCATTCATGATTGTGTCCCTAAAGCTCCTCACAATAGTTCAGGAGGAGAACAGATGTTCTGGAGGTTCACATCTTCTCCATCAATGTGCATGTGTTCTTCTCCACATGAAATCTCCTTCTGGAACATTCTCTACATGGAGAAACATCAGAAAGAGTTTAGAAATGAACTTCTTTCATTTGAGCTCAGAAAGGAAAAGACAAATATCTGCTTGTGACTTTGATAGAGTCAGTCTGTGGAAATGTTGGAGATCCAACTTTTCTTTGAGCAGGAAGAGGAAAACATTCTTTAGTTCTGATCATCTCACAATGTTGTTCTAACATTTAACGTGTCAAAATGTTTCTCTGTCAATAAACAGCGTGTTAGAATGAGGAGTTCACATGAATTCTGGAACATTCCTTTGATCACTGGAACAGCTTTGATTAGCAGAGAATGTTGTTTCTAGCAGCAATCTGAAGTCAGTTTACTTTGAAAATCACTAGAACATCTTCATCCATTCAATGTGTTCCTTTCTCCATCCAATCCTTCACAAAGACACATTTCCTCCTGTACAAATCCTCCTGTTCTTCCACATTGTAGCTTTGTGTGGACTGAAGTTCTGCTTCTAAAGCATTTTCCAGGAGAAGAACAGCTGCATGTGGAAATGGGATCATTTAAAGGATGGAAATGACATGTTAAAGAGAATGAGACAAAGATGAGGCGCTAAGGTAAAGCACAGATAATGTTCCTGTTTTCTAAAGTCATTTCATGGAACCATTCATTGTTTGTCCATCAGTGACATTCAAAGCCCCTCCTCTACTCATTTTACCACATCACCTTTTAGCATCAAATCACATCACAGTCAATCTGCTGGATTTTCTTCATCCATCCATGTGAAACACATCAAGAATCTGCTGGATAAATCCATCCTGAAATCCTTCCATTTCTGTCCTCAATATTCTACCAAATATCAAAGATTCCTTTGGAAGCAGATCTTCAAGGATTTTACATTTGATTTCCACCAATCAGAATGTTAGAAGTTTCCCTGTTCATCAGATTTTACTGATAGTTTCTCCAAATGTTTCAGCTCATTTTTACTGGAATATTCTGAAGTAAACTTTGTGTTTTCTGGTGAATGGATCAGATCTCACATTTAGTTTCAATCAAACCCTGAGGCTTCTGGAAAATACACACAGCTTTAAAATAATGTTGGATCATCTGCTGACTGTGTCCTTATTAAATGCTTTTAGACTTTCAGTATTTTAACCCTCGTGTCCTTTTAAAGGTTGAAAATGTGGAAAATAATAAATATTTCCACAGAGAAACTTCTGATGTCCACATTTGAACATTTTTGGGACATTTTTGAACATTTTTTGGTGGAAAAAGAAGAAATGTTTGTAAAGAACATTCATATAAAAATCAACCAAAATCCAGTAAATTCTCTGGATTTTGGTTGATTTTTCTGTGAATGTTCTTAAAGAAAATATCAGAAGTTTTACTGATAAATATGGAATCACTTTAGATATTTTTAGCATTTTTATGGAAGATTTTTACTCATTTTTTGAAAAAATATTTACAGACTTTTCCTGCCAAATTAGAGGGATTTTGTTTTGTTGTTTTTAAATAAAACTTTTAAGGAATTATTGGAATTTTCTTCCTGAAGGTTTTTGCACATTTCCATAAATTTGGTGAATTTTTTTGCTGAATTTCTGGATTTTTTTCCTGTTTTTTGGTGGCGTAAATGAAGCCAACAGGAGGGTTGATATCCAGAGCTAATAATAAACAGCAGAGGACTGATGGGTCTCCTTGGTGTTTGCTCCTGTTAACATCTCATCTTCTAGTAGTTCCACATTGAAGGAATTCTGCTGGACAACACTGAGAGCATATGAATGAATTTTCCATCCAAAATAATGCAGTGAATGTCAAATAAAGTGGTGCTGAAGCTCGTCAGAAGCTTTCAATGAATGTAGAAAGAGTGTAAAAGCAGCATCCTCTACCAAATGAGCACAATCCATCAATCATCATCAAAGTGTCCAAATTCCAGAGAAGACATGAACTGCAGATTGGAAATGAGTCAAAGGATCCATTTAAAACCATTTCTAGACCATGATCACAAAGTCAAACACTAGATTGTTCTTTGGTCCTTTTCTGTCTCATTTTCACAATATTTTCTCTGCTTTTTGTCTCATTTTGTGTCTTTTTTCATCTGACTTTTGTAGTAAAAAGCGCTCCGGCCCACTTGAGATCAAACTGGGCTAAATGTGGAACCTGAACTAAAATGAGTGTGACTCCCTGATTGAAAGCTTCTTTGAATGCTTCAAACAGTCCTTCTCTAATATGAGCCCAGAAAAACGGATCAAAGTTGGTTGTAAGTCCATCTGGAGCCGCTGATTTCCCCAAAGACATTTTCATTCCAGCTCTATCAATCTCTCCAAACACGTGCTTTTAAAGTCAGTCTGAGGAAGAAATGCTTTGACTTTGAAAGAAAAAGCTGCTGAATGTAAATGCTGATAGAATCTAAATCTTTCATCTGCTCTTTCTTCTGGATTGCTCCCAGTTTGATCATCAACATTTAGAGGCTGATTGCATTTCTCTCTAATCCACTGAAATAGGAACTGTTTTTCTCCCATCTTCCATCCATTTAGCTCTGGATGCTAGAAATGCACCTGGTGCTTTATTCCAATCCAATTCATCTCCTTTAGATTGGAACCCAATCACTTCTTCTTTCTTCCTCTCAGAGAACACATTCATTTTACAACACTCATTCATATCATTCATCAACTGTCTTTCTCATTCTTTGGCTTTCTGACACATTCTTTGACCACAATCTACTGAGTTTTCTCTCACTTTATGTTGGAAAAATTCACATTTACTTCCAGAAGAACCAACGCCATCGTCTGACTTTACTGAAGATCAGATTTTCTCTCCATGCTACAGTCCTGCTCATCTTCATTGAATTTCCAGTCTTTCTGTCTAAATGTTCTTCCTGTTTCAGGCATTAATGGAACAGTAATTCCACAGGGATCAGTAGTCTGTAGCAGTCAGTAATCTGTCTGTCTCTCACCATATTTCAGTTGTGTGAAAGGGACACGTGTAGAATTCTGTGAATTATTCACTTCAAAACTATATGTTTATGTTTGGACATTAAACTATGTATGTCACAGTGAAAATATGATAACATGTCATACATCTGGTAATGAATAAACACAAGAATTCATCCTTTCCACCTCAACAGGAGGAATAAAGAAGAAATCAGATTCAATCTCACAAATCAATAACTCGACTTCTATACGACATAGAAGTGTGATTTTTGGATATGAGAGAGATGAAACACTGTCAGGAACTTTGGTAAACCTGAAAAAACAAAATACATCTCAGAAATATTAATTTTGAAGAGGTTCAGTTCCTTCAGTTGTGCTCAGGTCGTAAAAGTTTTATGGCTCCCGGAGACAGACAGAGATGTCTTTAGACAGGGAGGGGGAGGAAAGATGGCATTCCTGAGAGGGTGAAAAGGAGGTTTTAGGCTGAAAAAGAATTAAAACATTCATAGCAGAAAAGTGAAAGTCATTGTCTTTCAAAAAGAAACAGTTCTTCCAGGTGCAGGTTCAGCAGGGAGATCCATCTTTCTGTGGATGAAAACACACAGAAATACAAAATGTCCCAGCTTTCCTCCAGTACTGGGTGTTGGTCAGCGCTGCAGAGAGAGCTTATGTGAGTTTGATCGGCTCAGGAATTCCAGAGGCCGTCGCTGAATTCCTACACTGTTAGAAATTCCTTCATCTGTTTAACAGCGCTTGAGAAATTTAGAAAAACAAAACAAAACAAATCTTAAATTTCACAGCAGGCCTAAAAGTTTTGTCTTCAACTCTACTTGTGATTTTAGGGATTTCTTTCTATGGTGCAAAAAAGCAACCCTGGGCTTTAACGGATGCTGTTATTTACACTGACGGCCCCATACACTGGGTCAGGAGTAAATTAATCAGTTGTTCCATCTATATAATAATAAACAGGATCTGTACTGTATACCATGGCCTATGGGGTTCAGTTTAAAGGTTTAGCCAGTTAATTTAGTCTAGGATTAACAGTATATTAGCAGGTACACACATCAACAGCAGTGTGATGCTCGTTTGTGCTTCACTTATCAAACAAACTGCTGCCTTCAGTTTCACATATAAGGAGACAGAGGAGAATGAAATCCACCATAAGAGTCCTCAGACACCAGGAATCATTAGAATGTTCAATATGTAAATAGAAACTAGTAGTGGAGGACTGATTCAATACAATTCCACTTTTTTAAGTTGAAAATAATAAAGTTGTAATAAGATCATTTTCTTCCAGCTTTTCTGTTGTGTATTCTAACAGGGATTGTAATTAGAGCTTTGACTTGTTAAATTAGTTTGCATTTTATTTTGCCGTATTCAACAATTTCACATCAATACAATTCATTTTAAGATACACATTTTGATCCTATTGACTCATCAATGCCTGATCATCTGTGGATTTTGTTAAGTTGTAATATTTGCATTCACTGCTGCAGTTTTGTAACGTTTTCACAAGATCCTGAAAAATTCAAACAATGATAAAGTCTCATTGTTTTCTTGATTAGAGGCTAAAAACAGTTTAAAAAGGAAAAGAAATCACATTAATATCATCAGTGGGTTTCAGCGGGTTCAATCTGCAAAGATCACGTTTAATATAACTCAATAATCAAATCAAACTGTGAGAAATATATTGTACATATAATCTATTACAATAATTAAACATCAGACTAAATGAATGCATCTTTTCCTGCTTATCTGATAACTGTGTATTTCCTTCTCTTGTTTTTTCCTCTAGAAGGAGTTATTGGTCCGTAGGTGTACGTTTGTTTTCAGGTCCTTAGAACAAACTGCTGAGATGTCTAGTTATGTGAGTTGTCTTTTACACTTCTAATTAAGGTTAATTAAGCTGAATTAGATCAGTTAACTGTGGTAATATCCTTTCCTTTTCTAGGATTAACTCTGAATGACTGCCTTTATTTTATAGGATGCTGGTACGTGTAAGAAATGACTCCTACCTCTGTTTTATAACTCTGTACTGTTCTCAGAGAATTACCGCACAGCACAACAGCATGGAACTGAAAAAAATGGAATTAAAATAACAACTGTAAAATTCAGCTTCATAATGGAAATAGTCTTTGCAACAGTGTTTAGACACAGCCCGATCTCACGAGGATTCGTGAAACTGTCACGTAAGTTTTAGTTTCGGTTTCGTGCGCACCAACACGATTTCGTCATGTTTTTCGTGCCGCTCACCACGAAATGCGCACCAATGTATTTTAAACGGCGGACTTTTCGTGCCACCCAGAACGTATTTCAAACGAATGTGTGTATTATATTTTTAATGTAAAACCATGGCGAATCCAACGCTATATTTTGCATGACATCGTCCCTAACCATAACCCTAACCATAACCATAACCCGGTGGTACACTTACCTTTTTTTTTTTTTTTTTTTTTTTTTTTTTTTTTCCCAATTTGCATAGGAATTTCAAGAATGTCCGGCGGCCGGCGGCCGCAAACGCGATCACACAAGCAGTATACGCCGATGGACAGCTTAGATCGTCATGAATCCGCTGGTATAAACCACTTTCAGCTGTGATTACCACAGCGGGTTTCGTTGTGAGCAACACGAAAAACATTTCGTGGTGAGCGGCACGAAAAACATGACGAAATCGTGTTGGTGCGCACGAAAAAGAAACAAAAAATTTACGTAACAGTTTCACGAATCCCCGTGAGACCGTGTTGTTAGACATGTGATGAATTCTGGTAGCAGTCTGTTATAACTGGGTTATATTTTGAACAGTTTTGACACCATTTAAAAGGTATTTTAAATGTTTAACTGGAAATTATAGTCTGCTGTCTCACACTGACCACAAATCACAAGACACGGTTTGTCTTTTTTAAAACTTCAAGAGAATTTAACTTTGAAATTGTTCATCAAATTTTCACTATTTTATTGTCCCGTCCTGCTTACAGAAAATCTTGTTACCATAGCAACCAAATCTCAGTCTCATGTTTGTTATAGCATTGTTCTGAGCTGTAAAGTCATTATTCGGGTCATGTGTAGCATGTGGAGCTTCATAAAATCCCATCAAACTGTCCTGTCGTGTTGATAGGACTTCTGGCTCAGACTCCATGCAGTTCATTGTGGGTCATGTCCATTAAACCAGTGATAACAGATATTTAGCTGTGAGTCTGCAAGGGCTGTCATATCCAAATGCAAACTAGAGACATAGAGCAAGTTAAACATACCAAAAAGAACTGGTCACCTCGGGTGGTACCGTTATCTGATAGTTTGGGTCCTGGCCTAAGGACTAGAACATTTGTGAGAAGGGGGGCCAGAGGGGACCGGAGTTGTGGTTGTACCTGTCACATACACACTTAGGGCAATGAAAGGTCAGAAGGCTCAGACAAGAGTATGTTAAACTATGAACAAAGGATAAAAGTATTAGATCATAATTAACCTTAGAGAACGAAAAACAACAGATAATGTTTATGAGAAACACTTCCCAGATAATAGTACAATAGGGACAAGTATAGAAATCATATTAATCTATGAGGATCTTAAACTAGAAATAAAGATAAAATTAGATGAATCTGCCCATATATCGATCATGGATCTACCTATATATCACTAATGAAATAGTTACATGTAATCTTTTAAATATACATTGAATAAAACTAAAAAATAATGAAACCCAAGTTCAGCACAAACTGAGCAGAAGCTGAGCCCCTTTGTCTGCAGAAAACTGAACTCTTAGGCTGTACAAAGGTCACAGGAAGCCACACCTAGGCTGACACACACACACACACACACACACACACACACACACACACACACACACACACACACACACACACACACACACACACACACACACACACACACACACACAAAGTATTCTGATTACAGGATGAAGACGGCTCGGATTGGATGAAGACTGAAGGCATCCGGCAGAACTTCCTCAGTGTGGACCAATTAGATAGTTGCACATTCTCAGTTAAAAACCTCTGTATTAGCGACAGACAGGCATTCTCTCCTTGTGAACAGCTGCATGCAGAAAAATTGTCTTATATTAGCCAACTGCTGTCAGCTAGATCAAATGAGAATCTGCATGCATGCATTTCTGATTATCCAGTGCTTTACTAAATATTCTTAAATGGATATTTTTGAGTTTTGAGTCTTCTGTGGTTCCTCAATAACAGTTCCAGAATCCGTCCTGACACTGGCTGTTAGCAGTTCGGAGACTGTCAGACGTTACTGTGGACCAGCTCCTGGACAGACTCTATGACCAGAGAAGAGAAGGACGTCATCAGAGCACAGACCAGAGCAAATAAAGCACGGCAGCTCATCAACCGGGTTCATAGAAAGGGACCTGATGCTGTTTCAGTTCTGAAAACTGCTCTTCATGAGGTCCATCCATTCCTTTTCAGAAACCTGAAGCTGGAGTAAAAACAGCAAAGTGTGGGGCTGAGATGTTTACCTCCTGTAAGAACTGGTCTGTGTGCACTCACACATTACCTTTAAATGACAGGCTCTGCTGCTTAAAGTCTTTGACTCTGAAACTGATTTGATCACTATAATCCAGATAAACCTGGACTGCTTCTGACATGTTGAGCAGGTTCCACCCAGCAGGTGTGTCTGCAGGAAGTCA
>NW_026131307.1:32500-34608 GCF_021347895.1 Acanthochromis polyacanthus
CCTTTTAACAGGGAAGAAACCTCGAGCAGAACCCGGCTCTATATAGGGGGGGACCCATCTGCCTGCTGGCCGGGGGGGTTGAGAAGGACAGAGGAGGGCAAGGGGGAGGATGGGAGAAGAGGGAGGGGTGGGAAAGCAAGGAAAACACAACACACATTTGATACATGCATGACAGGATATGTGACACAGACAAAGTATAAGCTAACATTGAAAACTGACTCATAGTTTACTCTGATGATGTACGGCTCTGACATTAAACATACTCCATATATAGCTAGCAGTAAAATTCAAACAGTATGTAAGTTAGCATAACAGTATAGTGAAGGCGATGCAGAGTTGTCTGGTGGAAAAGGGGAGTTGGAAGCAGAGGGCTGGAGGAAGGTCAGCAGCAGCATCCCACAGTGGACATGATGGAGACTGGACCAGCTGGTGGAACATCAACCACAGATCTGAAGCATCCAGCTCTGGGACCAGGGACACTCGGAGAAATAGCACAGGGGGAAACAGAGTGAATGTAATGTAATAACGGTATACATATTAAATGTAAAGGTAGATAGAGAAGGGCTCAGTGCGTCAAGAGAAGTCCCCCAGCAGCCTATAGGCCTATAGCAGCATGACTAGAGGCAGAACGAAGGGACGTCCAAGAGGAGTCAGCTGTGCAATGAAGACACAAGCCGAACCTCTGTGGGTCACCCAGTCAGCCCCAACTATAAGATTTGTCAAAAAGGAACGTTTTAAGCCTGGTCTTAAAAATAGAGAGGGTGAAGTGAGTCAGTGTCAGCGGACGTTTCTTCTTCACCTGCACATCATGGATGTCTGACAAACTAAATATTCTACACAACTTGATAAACGAGCCAAATCCAATCAGATTCAGTCTCTAAAAGCAGCTGCTGATAACATCTGGACATTATTAATGTTCCACAATCACCAGAAACATGATGAGCACTTTGATCTGTTCCAACAAAACATCTGTGAGATGTGGAACAACAACTTTATTACTGATAAACAATCCTTCAGAGGATGGAAAACAATGAAATATCAGATCAGGAGCTGTAGTTTGATCAGCAGGAGCCAGCTGATGGTTGGACAGAGTGTCATTTTTCTACACAGCATCAGAGTGAAGTTGTTGGATTTTCTTCCCAATAAAAGTGGTTGAGATGATGATGTGATCAGCTCCTTCATCAACATGTGAATGTGTAGAAATAAAGGCCAGAGTGAGGCTGTGGTCAGAGAGGAGGAGCTTTCTTAGTCCTCAGCTGTTTCCAGGAAGCTGCTGCAGCTTCATCATGTCTCATATTAACGTCATCTAAAGGTGCAGCAGCTGATCTTTGCTCTTTGTGTCTCAGAGTGACGGCAGCCTGCAGACACAGAGGAGGATTTTCTCTCAGACCTGGTCCACACAGCAGAGAGCTGCAGAGGAAGAAGCTGAGTGAGTGGAACTTTGCTTCTCTTTGATTCAGACACAAAAGACAGAATAGAAATCAGCTGATCACAAGAGTCTGTGTGAAAGGACAGAAACAGACTGAAAACACTGATAAAGAGTCAAAGAGAGCAGAAAGAAATCCAAGAGAACAGCTTTGATTACTGTCAGGAGAAATGTGGGGAGAAGAATCCTCACAGAAGTTTGAGTTTGGTTGAAAAGTTGAAGAATGGAAAGTATGTGGAGTCCATGAGAGACATTTAGTGCAGTAATGATGTGTTTAGTATCAGTCAGTGTTTGGTCTGGACTCTGAACAGGCTCAGTATAAAACTATAAACCTGATATGAGGCTCTGATCCTTTATAATATAGAAAATCATTAACCTGAAGGGCATTCTGCTACACAGAGTACATGTGTCCTACTACACACACAGAGTACATGTATCCTACTACACACAGAGTACATGTATCCTACTACACACACACAGAGTACATGTGTCCTACTACACACAGAGTACGTGTGTCCTACTACACACAGAGTACATGTGTCCTACCACACACACACAGAGTACATGTGTCCTACTACACACAGAGTACGTGTGTCCTACTACACACAGAGTACATGTGTCCTACTACACACAGAGTACGTGTGTCCTACCACACACACACAGAGTACATGTGTCCTACTAC
>NW_026131308.1:0-34328 GCF_021347895.1 Acanthochromis polyacanthus
TGGTGGTTACTCTGTCAGACACAATAACAGTAAAACATCCATCAGTTCCTCCTCAGTCTCTCACAGAGTTTCAGTTTATGTGGACGTTCCTGCTGGAACTCTGTCCTTCTACAGAGTCTCCTCTGACTCTCTGATCCTCCTCCACACCTTCAACACCACATTCACTCAACCTCTCTATCCTGGATTTGGGTTCTTCAGGTTCTATCCTGGTTCCTCAGTGTTTCTGTGCTGAGTTCAGTCTCCAGAGTCTCCTCCTGTCAGAGAAACAGTGTTGAACAGATAGTTGAGTCTCTCCATGACTCTGTCCCTCACAAACATGTTTTCACATTCATGGATTAAATCTAATCTTCTTCCTCTTCAAAGATGAAGTTGTGATTATTCCAGGAGCCAAATGTGGTGTTTGCGTCTTTTTCCAGTCAAATGTTGAGAGTGAAAATCAGGATGTGGTGTTCCTCTGACGCTCACTTGAACTAAAAGCATTTGAGCTGCACAAAGTGTGAAATGAGAGAGGAAGCAGTGAATCTACAAACTGCTTGACAGACTTTCACACATTATTGTCCAGAGAAAATCAGGTTTTTGTGCAAACAACTGTGCAACTCTGTTTTATAATCTAATATTGTTATTGTATTCATTGTTCCTTTTTTCTTTTTAGAACAAACAGACATTTAAAATCTTTTCCTGTAAAAACATCTGATGATTATTTAGCTCACAGAGTTTTAAAACCTTCACAAAGCAAACAGAAATCACACCAAACATCCAGTTAACACGACGTGTTTTAATCTGAATATTCTTTCTATTCAGACATTCTAGTTTCTTTTCTGCACTTTAGTCTTGAAGCAATGAGGACAAACCTACATTATTATTAAATCTCTCTTTTTATCCAACAGGAAATCTAAATTCTTCCACATATTTTAGACTTTCTCTCTAAAAACAGGACAAAGAAGCTGCAGAACTACAGAAATATGAATGTAAAAGCTGAATCAGTCTGAAAACTAAACACAAAACTAATCTGCAGCGTTAGTTCTGATAAATAATCAGTTTTTTACAGATTTCTGGTGCTTGGTGGACTGAAGGAACGGCGCCTCCTGCTGGAGTCTCAGCAACAAGAATTAAATCACATGTTCTGAAAATGAGTGAAATGATTCCTAGTTTGAACAGGAATAGAATAAAAGAGCAGGATTTCATGTTTTTCTCAGTGTGTCGACCTCTTCTACCAACAAAATCACATTAAAACATGAGAGAAGCAGTTTTTGTGTTTAATTCATAAACATTTTGAAGAGAAGGTTCTGAATAAACTGTGGTTAGAAGAAACATTTTAGCCGCTAACGTCCACGATATTAAAGATTACAACATCTGCATCACCTGTAATGTTAACAAACACACAGATCAATATTTACATATATATTAGAGATGTTAAATATTTATCTCTATATACCGACCAGCCCCCCCTGCCTACCATCCTGCCCTTGGAATGAATAGTTTTGTTGAGCAGCCTTTGAACTGATCTCTGGTCTGTTCTGATGTTGGACTTGTTTGTTCCTCAGAGCTGCATCAGACTGTTCTGGACACTTTGTCTTGTCCTGTTAGTTCACTTCCTCCTGTTTCATCAGTTTCTTTGTTCAGTTTATCCAGTTTCAGGTTGTTTTTTCTATGTTTCCTCTTTTGAACTTAGTTGTTTGTTTTTGCAGTCGCAGCAGTTTTGTTTGTTTCTGGAATGAGTTTGGTTTATTTTCTCCTCAGTCCAGTTTGAACATTTCTGTATTGATTTAGTTCCTGCTTTGTTTAATAAAGTCCTTTTGAATCCTCGCTAGTGTCCACCAGTTCTGCCCCCATGACGTCTAAATCAAAGGGTCAGAGGACGTGGTGGTGATCTGGTGATTATTAAGGATTGTTTCCACTTCACAGAGTAATGTGTTCAGACTACAGACAGACCCATATGGTTTTTTCAGGGCCGATACCGATTATTAGTCATCAAGGAGGCCGATAACTGATATTTGGAGCCGATATTCATTTGCAGTAAAAGTGAAAATATTGGCGTCAAAACTTTGATTAATACAAACTCCAACACTTAACTTGGTTTAAATGCCTTTAAGCACATGTTTATTAAACAGCTTTTTACATTTGCAGCATGTTAAAGGTTGTTTTTTTATCTTAGACAACAGACATCTTGGTTTCAAAATCCTAACAAAGTGCAGGGAGTTTCCAGGCTCAGCAGCATCTCTTAGAAAGTTCACTGAAAATTTAAATCAATAAAGAGCTTCCTGAAGTTTTATAAAGTAAATAAAACAAAAGTAAACTATAGTTCAGTTCAAATAATAACAACAAAACATTAAAGTGCTCTAAGAACTGGTAACTGAAATAATCTGAAATAAATAAGAAAATATAAAATAAATAAACAAATATAAATTACTACAGAAAACTACAGTTCAATTAAAAACATTGATGGTGCTACAAGAACTGGTCAGCGATCTATTTCTTCTTTCTTTCTGACATCTTTTACTTCTTCCGTTAGTGTTGAGGCAATGTTCACTTTTGTGTTTGCAGATGTTGAGTTACTCTGGAAGCATCATCATCAAAAAACCAACAAGCACATTCAGACTGTTGTCCAGCTCTGGCTAGTGGCTTCATCAATATCCAATGAAAACACATTTATTGAGCTTTTCACAAAGACTTTTCTTAAATGCTGCTGCTATGCCATGTGTACTTATGGAACCAATCTGCTGATTTGACACGGACACTTCTGACAAAGCATTTTGATCTTCACACTGTTTTTTACACAGATTAACGAGTGGCTGAGATCTGGTGAACTACAAGTCATGTTCTGCAGTGAACGAGCACACGCGTGTTTTTAAATCACAAACCCTGTCAGTCTGATGTCGGTACCTCAGCGATGGATGTTGGTCCCTGTAAACGAGAAAATAAAACACAAAGTACTGATAAAGTTAAGGAGGAAAGAAATTATGAGCAGAAGTTTGTGAAAAACATGATTTAACCTTCTGTTGGCGGGTTCCACACACACTTGCATACTGTCCTACACATGCTAATTAGAGTTTAATATGTTCTTCACAGCTTTGTTTTACGTCAATTACTTTATTTTATTCTCATTATTTTTGCAGGTTTTGCACCTTGTGGGTGGAGCAATGATTCTAAAGATGTGAGGGGACTAGTATTTTGTAGTTGTTGTAGTTTTTTAGTTTTCCATTCCATTGTAGTACAGTACTCTGTTGTTTCCCTTCAAAAATATACTTCAAGCTACTTTCTGTACATTTCTGCTACTTTCTTAGGATACAGAAGTACCAGGCTGTGGGGCATGCCTTGATAATAACCCAAGGAAAAGAGTTTATTTGACCATCAAGGGAACTAAGAAAACAGACTTTCTGTAGGGTCAGTTGGGGGCGCTCTTTCCAAAAATGCAACGTTTGCCAGTGTAAAGTTGCACATTAACCTTCTACAGGCCAAAACAACAAAAAACATTTTAATGATTTTATATCATTGAAAAATGGCAGGTTTGCTCAAAACACAGTCACTATTGTGTATTTTGGGGTGAGAGCTTCCAGACAAAGTTCTTTTTGCCTCCTAAAAGTAGACATTAACTCATTTCAGACTAAAACATGAGCACCAATGCAATTTAACACAACTTTAATCAACAGATTTAAGCCTGAAATGGAGAGATGATGCCCACATTAGTTTGGAGACAAAGTCAACACTGAAGAGGTCATCCGAGCTGTGAGGAGAATATCACAGGAGCTGCAGCCTTTAGAGAAGAAGTAAAGCTTTCTGTTCCCCCACTGGATCAGAATAAGTGCTACAGAAAGTCTAGAATCATGTAAATGTTTGAATTGCTGGATAGAGAAAGGTTTAATGCCACTGAGGGGATGTCTGTAAATCTGGTCCTGGGATCTTTCTGCATGGAGTTTGCATGTTCTCCCTGTGCATGCGTGGGTTTTCTCCGGGTACTCCGGCTTCCTCCCACAGTCCAAAAACATGCTGAGGTTAATTGGTTATTCTAAATTGTCCGTAGGTGTGAATGTGAGTGTGATTGTGTGTCTGTATATGTAGCCCTGTGACAGACTGGTGACCTGTCCAGGGTGTCCCCTGCCTTCGTCCGAGTCAGCTGCAGGGGTGAAAGTAGTTTTAAATTCTTGCCGGAACTCTTACCATTATGTCGGTCGATGCTAGCCGCTGTAAATCCTGTTGAAAGTTTTTCAGCAAATCACAAGAACGTGTGGAATTTCAGGTGTAATTTATTGCTCGCCCCGTCCCGGTGCAAGCGGCGCTTTGTTTGCTTCTATTGACTAGTTGTGGAAAATGTCCCAGTGCAATAAATCATGATCATCACCTATAAATCACCTATTTGCTATTGGCTGCTACATGCCATAGCAATCGCTGTATTACGGAAAGTAGACACGCATGCGCACTCACGTACTGCTGAGTGAACTCCGGTCGATAGCAGACAGCCGGGCGGTGTATCCATAGATACCAGTGGGAGAGCGGCATACCGGCATGGGATCTTTTGCCAGTATGCAGTTCCGGACTGTTCCGGCTTACTTTCACGCCTGGTCAGCTGGGATAGGCTCCAGCCCCCCCCATGACCCTAGTGAGGATAAAGTGGTGTATAGAGGATGGATGGATGGATGGATGTTGTAAATCAGAGGCTGCTGGATTATTATGAAAAACACAAGATGTTATTTCAATACAAAAGAGAAATATGAGCTTCTTATGCCAAAGGTCTACTTACTTTATTCACAGAAGAAGATTACATCTGCAATATTTTGCTGTATAATTGATTGTGGTGTCCCTGTAGGCAGTGAATCAAAGTAGATCAAATGTTTGCTTTTAGCTAAATGTCCAGAAACACAACAGCATCCAAACACTTTTCACGACAGAATATTTTCACCTGTTTCTTATTTTAATTGTTAGAAATGTACTAGAAATAAGGATCTGCAAACTAGAACTGTGAAAGGAACTGAAATTTGTTGAAATATTCCCAGTAGATGTTTGTCACTTGATAAAAGACAAAGAAACTTCAAATCCAGATTGAAATGATTTGATGAGAGGGAGATGTTTTCCCTCAATGATGTGTCTCATTTTACAAGTAGCTTGTGTTTTATTCTACAAAGTAACCTACTTCTACAACTCTCAGAGAAATGCAGTGCAGCAAAAAAGTGCAGAACGACTTGTAGTGTAATGGAGTAGAAGTACAACACGGCACAAAGTAGAGGGAAACGTCAACAGGCATCTAAGTATTTCTAAATGTAGTCATCTTCCACCAGTGTTCACTGCAGGCTGATCCTCCAGATGGTGTTTCCTACGCGTCCATCCGCTACAAGAAGAAGAGCAACAGTGAAGCCCAGGTAAGCTCTCTTATTTGTTACCACTGCTGTGTTGAAATCATCAGTCCTGTGGCGTCAGCCTGTCCACAACGCTCTTGTTCTCCAGTGGATGAACCCAAATGTTTTGTCAGTAGTTGTGTTTCTCTGTTTGTCTCCAGGTTCAGGGTGAAGATCATAGAGATGATACAGTGACCTACAGCACTCTCAGCACTTCCTCCACCTCTGCTGGAGCCTCCACTGATCCCAGGAACCTCTACGCCTCCATCAACAAGACCAACACATAAGAGGCCACAGTGTAGCTACATCTCTGATCATTACATTTGTTTCACACTGATAAATTATCGCTTCAAGCTTCTGATTACTTCATACTAGGATGGGACATTTTTCTTTGCATCTCAAAGCTTATAAATAAAACGATCATTTATCTGATAATCAGTTATTTAGTCTGTTTACTTTGTTTGAAACATGATATAGAACATATTTCAGTTACTTTCTATGTTGTAGGGACATCACATGTTTTTCCGTCTTTTTCCAAGAACTTAACGTTTTATTGTTGCTGTAACACTTTGTTGTCCACTAGGTGGTGTAGTAGATTCACAGTATCAAACTCTAAAAGTGGATTCATGTGGCTGCTTGCTGTGCACAAGACACAAAAAGGAATATGATGTATTTTTAGAAACTAACTTCATTTCACTGATGTAAATTTAGTATTTAATTTGTTCAACAGACTGGATTTAGTGAATCTCATTCCTCTATTTGAAGACACCTGCACAGGCACATCCTCACCGTTCTCAAAGCGCCACCAATCCAACCTTGAAATATCTCTCAAATAGCGAGCTAGATACAGGAAAGTCCACCAATATTTGGACAGGGACACAGTTTTTGTCACTTTGCCTCGGTAGCCCACCACAGTGGAGTTGAAATGAAGCATCAAGATGTGATTAAAGTGTAGACATTAGTTTGGATTCAAAGGCTTCAACCAAAAATCTTGCATTCACCGTTGGGGAGCTAAATACATGTTTGACACAGTCGGTCTAATTTCACAGCCAAAACCAGGCTATGGTGAGTGTTTAAGCTTACAGCTGTTATTGCTCACTATGTAAGAAGTTGTTGATTAAAAAATGTCTGAACACTGCAGAGGTGTGGAATCACTTCTTTGTAGTTGGCTGCACCTTTGAAAGTCATTTTTTCAGCAGTAGAAACGGGGTTGGTCATTTTTTATACAGTTTGAGCAGAAATCTGGTGAGTTTTCATGTTTGTTTTACATGTATTTAGAAATGATTGATGTTGGAGTCATGTTTCTCTAAAGGAAAGAGTGTTGTAAAGGTGAAAAGAATCAAATAACATCAGTTTCCACTCATCTTACACAAAGGTTTCTCTTACTCCAAATAAAGGACTTTAAATGGGAACAATTCATACACATTTCCACTTTTACTACATTTTGCTGCTGTACACATTTTAATGCAGTCAAAGTGATTTATTTTTTACTAAAACTGAATATCCCCCGTGGGCCGGGGGGGGGGGGTCCTCCGGGGGGTCCGGTCCGGCCCTCGGGGTGTGGAGATTGTAGAGGGGACGTTGTCTGTGGATTGTGGATTGGTGGAGCTGTGGGTTTGGAATCGTTTCTAGACCGTGGCGGGTTGCTTTGGTCATGAGGTGCTGGATTCTTCATTGTTCTTTTGTCGCTTTGTGTCTCATTTTTCTATGACTTTGTCTCGTTTTGTGTTTCCTTTTTTGCTCGCTTGTGTTTTTTCGTTTTATTTTTGTCATTTTGTATTTTGCTTTTGTCAGTTGTGTAATTTTTTTTCTCATTTTTTTGTTTCTTGATTTTTTGTCTGTAATTTTTTGTCTAATTTTTAGGCTCTTTTCTGATTTGCTTTGTGTCATTTGTCTTATTTTTTGTCATTTTGTTTCAATAAAAAAAACAGAATATGTGAATGATTCTTCCACCTCTGTTCATCGTCAAATATCTGTCCTTTAGTCAACATTACTCTTTAAATGTCAGGACTGATCCCAAAGGCAAAATATGGTGACCTGTCCAGGGTGTCCCCTGCCTTCACCTGAGTCAGCTGGGATAGACTCCAGCCCCCCCCCCATGACCCTAGTGAGGATAAAGTGGACAACAAAGAGCCCGGCTGACCCCCTCCTTGTCTGTACATGTAGGCCTTCATGTGTGAGAAATGACGCTTCCCTCTAATCTACTGGGTTTGTACAGACACAGTTTTTATTTTTATATAACAGACTGAAGGAAAAATTGTAGGTAATAGGTCATTTTGAAACAACATACAGAAGGTCACCCTTTGACCCCAATTGAAGACACACAGAAGCACACCAACTGCTCAGACAGACAACTATTTGCTGATACAGCAACAATAACAAGGTTAGATCTGCCTCTTTTCTCTCTCAGACAGTAGAAACCCTCCAAGGACAGAGAGACTCCTCAGAGTTGATGCTGGCTTTGTCGGCATATGCGGTCCTTGCTGTATCATTTCTCCTGAACTCAGTAAAGCATTTTTCTCTACATCAGTCATCTGAGTCTCCTGAGTGTTCCTGAGTTCGCTTCCTGAGGTTCCTCACCAGACATCCAGAAATTCTCTAACAAATTGGCGTCATGAACAGGATCTCCACACAACAAAGACTGGTAAGTGTGCAAATTTTAATACATTTGGCAACCTACCATGTCTGAGTTTGGTGAGATTATGTACCTGTTAAAAACTTTCTCACCAAATTTAGAAGTAATATTACACCTGTGATCGTCAGATAGCCAATTTGGACATTGAATGCTAGTCGGCTGCCCCATGAGGCGAGTCCGGCGCCTTACGCATGTGGATTTCAGTTAGATGTTCAGTGTCCACTGCTGAAAAAGGCAGTGTTGTAGTGTTGTGTAGTAGGATCTAGAAGAATACCTGGGTCGCCCTTCAGGGAAGGGTAGACTGGACCTTAGGGGACACCCTATAAGTGTCCACTGCTGAAAAAGGCAGTGTTGTAGTTGAGGGGGTGTTCGGCCTTTGGTTCGGCGGGTTTAAGCCTCCGGGGAATACTTTCCCTGAGCTCGGTCGTGCGCAGACCTACAAATTCAATACGTTGAATTTTGTACTCGGATCCAAAACTTGAAAATCCACATTAAATTTGAGGAAACTCCATTTGATCTGACAAAAGTTTATAGAATGATTTTCACTTTCAGAGAAGAATTGTGAGTTTTTCCAAAAGAGAAAGGTTGAGACACTCACAGAGGCTCAAATGCAGTTGAGAAGAATGTGTGTCCTCCCCCAGGATCCGAATGGACATTTTATAAACATTTATTTGAGCGAATTGCTACAGAAGCTGACGGCATTCTGATTCTGGGAGGAGGTTTAAATATCCACCTTGACCCATCTGCTGATTGAACTCACCCCTAGAGTGTGCTAAATAAAAGAAGTAACAACATCAAGGCAACATGAAGGAGTTGGGACTCCTTGATGTTTGGAGAGAGTTGAACCCAGCAGCAAGGATTACAGCTTTTTCTCCCATCCCCACAATTATTACTCAAGAACAGACTATTTTTTGATGTTTCAAAATGATTCTCACAAAGTGATAAGTTGTAAAATAGGAGTCATGGATCTATGGGATCATGCCCCAATATACTTGGAAGTAATATTTAGTAAAGAGAAACGAGAAACCTCATGGAGATTAAATACAAGTATTTTAAAGTCAGTTAGCGAGCAAATTAGGGAAGATATAAAAAATGATATCTTGGATAATGACAATGAAGAAGTATCTCCTGTTATGTTTTGGGACGCATTAAAGGAGTCATTGGAGGAAAGATAACTGGCTATAGCTCAAACCTGAAAAAGAAACGGAACAAGGAATTCAATATTGTCCAAATACAGCTGAAGAATTTAGAAAAGGCCCACAAAATGAATGCAGCTAAGAGCTTGAAAACAGAACTGGATAAAGTAAGAAACAAAATGAACAATATTCTTTCAGAGGAAATCAAGAAGAAAATGACATTCCTACAGCAAAGTTACTATGAAACAGGAGGACGTGCAGCTAGACTATTGGCTTATAAATTAAAAAAACAGCAAATAGAGAATACTATTCACAAAATAAGGGATCCTCACACAAACCAATTAGTAAATAAACTGGAGAATATACAAGAAACATTCCTGTCGTTTTACAAACATTTATATTCCAGCCCATGGTGGATAGCAGCTTAATGAATGCATTTTTAGATACAATTCAACTACCTGAAGTAACTGAGGAACAAAACAAGATTCTCATATCAGAAATAACTGAAGTGGAACTTAGAAAGGCCATCTCTGAGTGTAAAACCAGCAAAGCACCAGGACCTGATGGGTTTCCCTCAGAGTGGTAGAAAGAGATGAAAGACCTCGTGGTTCCAATCCTGAAAAAAACATTGAATTCTATTATTCAGAATGGAATAATGCCTCCATCCTGGAGTGAGGCGTCTATATCCCTAATAGTTAAGGAAGGGAAGGACAGAATGGAAAATTACCGCCCTGTAAGTGTCCTCAATCAAGATTACAAGATATTTACACATATTCTTTCTAAAAGGCTAGAGAATATACTGCCTGAAATAATGAGTTTAGATCAGACAGGTTTTGTTAAAAAGAGACAATCGCAGGATAATATTCATCGAACTTTACAAACTATAGATCATATAAATAGAAACCAAACTGAGATGGAGCTTATCAGCCTTGATGCAGAAAAGGCCTTTGATCGGGTTCATTGGCAATTTCTATAGAAAGTTCTGAGAAACTTTGGATTCGACCAATCATTGATAAAAGTAATTCAAACACTATATAAATGCCCAAAAGCAAGAATAAAGGTAAATGGAGCACTTTGAAAAGCATTTGAAGTCAAAAGAGGAAGCAGACAAGGATGTCCAAGCAGTCCTTTACTGTTTGCTGTTTTTATGGAGGCACTAAGTCAGGGCATGACTCAAAGTACAAGGATCAGAGGAGCTGAACTGTTTGGACGAGAACAAAAGATTTCACTTTTCACGGATGATGTCTTCATTTATTTGTCAGAACCAGATTCTTCCTTTCAGTATCTCCTCTCATTCTTGGAGACATTTGGGTCAGAATCCGGTTAGAAGCTCAATATTGCTAAAACACAAATACTTAGTTTGAATTATAAGCCCAGTCAACTATTGACTGCCAAGTTTGATTTAAACTGGAAATTGGACTTTATAAAGTATCTTGGTGTTAATATTCCAAAAGATCTGTCTAAATGATGTGATATTAATTTTAAGCTGCTGCTTCAACAGATTCAGAAAGATATTAAAAGATGGGACCTCATACCACTGTTAAATTCTGATTCACGAGTAGATATTGTAAAAATGAATATCCTCCCAATACTGCTGGATTTATTCCAAACTCTTCCAGTTGATTTCACAGATAAGCAATTCAACCAATGGGATAAAATCATCTCCAGATTTGTGTGGCAGGAAAGAAAACCAAGAGTGCGCCTTAAAACTCTTCAATTAGCAAAAGAAAAATGTGGCCTCGCCTTACCCTGCTTTAAAGATGACTACATTTCATCTCAGCTTAGAATCTTAGTATGCTGGTGGAACCCAGAATATCAAGCAAGGTGGAAAGAAATAGAAATTAGTGTTTCCAAAGGCTGTCCAATACAAGCCAGACTGGGGGACACACAGCTTATAAAGGAACAGATACAGCAGAATAATCAGTGGATAAATGTTGCATTAAAAATCTGGTTACATCACATAAAAAAATCACTTTCAGGAAGAGATCAAACTGTTGCGCTGGGCGCCCTATGATAATGATTTTACACCCAGTAAAATGGATGTCAGATTTAAAAAGTGGATCGGCCATGGCTGATCATCAAACTGTTCTTATTTTCTAAAGGGAACACTAAGAGACTTTCAGTCCATAAAGAGAAGGCACAGTTTACAAAACAATGACTTTTACAGATATCTCCAGGTACGTCACTATTTATACACTTTTAAGCCCAGGGACTCTGTTTTTGAAACACCCATTTTAAAAACCTTTGTGAAAGCTTCCTCAGAGGATTCAGACCAAACATTCATTTCAACAACATATAAAGACCTTCAAGTGATCAAGAAAATGGATGCAGATTATATTAAACCAAAGTGTGAAAACGATGCTAAAAAAGTAATGCTGGAAGACGTCTGGCTAAAACACTGTGCTTTCCAGTGGAAAATCACAAGCTCAAACTCTTGGAGAATCTTTGGCTGGAAAACCATTTGTAGATTCTTTATTACCCAGCACAAAGTTCTCATTACCAAGGCACACACAGTTGTTGGAGGAAATGCGGCACACGAAAAGTAAAACACTATCATCTGTTCTGGTCTTGCCCGTTAATACAACCATATTGGAAACAGATTGAAAAGGAGATAAAAGACATTTTGAACATACAAACAACATTGAATTGGGATGAATTAATATTGGGCCGACTGTACTCCATAGACAGAGATTTAGAGATCAGGCTATTGTTTGGTATATTGAGTCCAGCCGCCCGTAAAGCAATCACCAAAAAATGGTTGAACCCATTACCTCCAAGTGTTGATGATTGGTTTGATATAACATACAGAATCTTTGTCATGGAACCAATAACCTTACAGAAGAGATTACAAGCTGATCAATTTGACCAAATCTGGAAGAAATGGAAAGAATATATTACTCTTAAAAAACCAGGATTTGTCTGACCCTCTGTTAGAATACAAATACATTGTGATTGTGAATTAATGTGATTGTGATGTAATATGTATCGTACACCCCTTGTTTTTTGTTTTTTCTTCCCTTTTGCCCCCCCCCGTCTTTCTGCTGTTCTAGCCATAAATGTGAAAATAAAAAAATTAAAAAAATAGAATGTGTATCCGTCTATTGTTTGTTTCCATTCTTGCTGGTGTGTGTGCATGAGTGCCGATAACCATGGGTGCTTCACAGTCCAAGATAGATGACACGCCTCAAAGCTCCAAAAACACACAGAAAAAGAATATTTCTACATCCAAAAGTAAAACAGATGCATCCACACATAGTGGTCCTGTTAATGATCCTCACTCTGAAACATACCGTAAATGGACTAAAGAGGAATGGCCATATGTTGGTTCTTTTGATTCAGAGAAGCTTGATTTTGCTGCATCAAAGCTAAATCCGTGTTTTGGTGATCCACAGTGGGATCTTGCATACATGTGTGAATGTGTGAAGATCTGGTTTGACTACGCAGAGGAAAGAGGTGCTAAGAATGGCAGTGACAAGCGGTGTGAATACGACTGAATGATTTAAATGCCATCAAATTACTGCAGATTAATGACTCATCACTTCAGATATGAGTGGCCAGGTTCTGTTTAGCCAAGACAGGTTTGTCAGTGTCAAGACTGGTGCTCTTCCTCAAAATAGAAAAGTCAGATTTCAATCAAATTTTGAGGCTACATTCGTTCCTAGTTTTCATGTCTAAATTTCATGTTAAATTTGTTGAGGTGTCATCTTCCTTATTACTGTCACAGTATCGCTCACAGAGAGTAATCTGCTGAGAATCCAAATTAAGGGTCAAATATTGGTGTCACAGATAAATCTTGTTTTTATTTCTGACTAAAGTTACATGAATCTAAAAAAATAAATTCGGTTTTCAAACCATGCTAACGACAGGGTTAAAATGGCCTGATGCTCTTCCTATTGTGCTCTATTCAATTCGTAGCACAGCGAATTCAACCACAGGACTGAACCCCCATGAGGTTCTCATGGGACGGTCCACAGGAGCTGTGACCCCACACAAGATCACTCTATTGTGGACTGAAGAATATATGACCGAGTGTGTGAAATATACTAATATAAGAATAACTAATATACTAATTGACTAATACCATAAGACGTTTTCAGTTACAGGTTTCTGACAGGCTCCCTAAACCACCGAGAGGAGCCTATTCATCCTTTTCAGTGTGGTGACTATGTACTAATGAAGTCTTTGGAAAAAGAATCTTTGTCTCCCAGGTGGAAAGGTCCCTACCAAGTGCTGTTGGTGACACGGACGGCTGTAAAGGTCAAAGGCCGATCGGAGTGGGTCCACGCGACACGATGCCGACCAGCCAACAAGTCCTCCAATTCATACGACCACACAGGTCGTATGTAACGTGCACCGGAATACGACCCATGAGAGCGTATTTACGTTAGCGCCCCTACGGGGAAAAGGAACGCATTACGGGATTTAATTCTTGAAACGGCTTTTTCCTCACTTTCCCAACACGGGTTCAGGGTTATGGTTATGGTTAGGGTGAGGGATAGGGATAGTGTTAGATAAAAGTTTGTTCATGGTGACGTTTCACCTGCGACAGCGGAGTGTCGATATTTACTCAACCGCTAGAGGTCGCTTAACGTCAAAACGTAACACTCGGTCGTAATACGGGCGTGTACAGACGACCTATGTGGTCGTTTTTTGTTTGAGGACAGGCTCGACCAGCCACGGTCAAAAAGGAGGGGTCCGGGCAGGAGTGATGTGGAGGCTGATTCTACTCCTAGTGGTCCACCACCATTCCCCACACGGCGGAGAATCGAGAGGTGCACCTGGAGCATCTCCTGCTGGACGACGTCCCTATAAACCCCCTGTACCTGATGCACTCACCGGTGCAGCCCCAGCACCGTACACGTACACTGATACACGAAGACTGGAGCAGAACACAGAGACAGTGGACTGCTCCTCTCACATAAACACTGATAACTTGCAGAGACACGAGAAAGGAGAAATGGACTCTATGGACTCGGATTCTGGTTATCAGCCTACAAAGAATGGGACGAGAGAGATATCCTTTTTCTGCTCCAATACAAGGTGTAAGGAAAATGATTGTTTTGTCTATCCAGGTTATGATTCGGAAGGGAACTGGACCTGGAACATCCTAGACCTGGATCTGGTAACGGTATCTAAAATGCCCTCTCTGTTACCTCACAAGGTGAATATGATGAAGGTTGAAGTTGTCAGAGTTGAGCCTTTGACAGGAATACCTGACTTATAGTGTTTTACTGCAAAAATCCTCAATAGCAACCCTATGTGAACTGAATTTGCACCAAACTACAGGTTGTTTCCTTTTAAAGATCACAGGTGCCTGCCAGCGAAGGAAAAAACCTCCCCTAAACAACAACATGCTCGTATCGGTAAAGTAATGCGTTCTGTGTCATTACCTGACCAGTTACCAAGCAAACCTAAGGAGAATTCTGCAGTAAAGCTTATGCTAGGTTGTGCTCATGAATGTAATATAAGTAAATGCTGGGTGTGTCAACACATGCATTATTCTGTGCATTCTCCTATGTTTACACCGGTTCCTTTTTCTTTAGCTGATTACAGAGAAATAAACTGGAATGATATAGGTTCAAGGATGGAGAACGGTTCAGAGGACTGCTACACCCCGACCTCCTGTTAAAAACACTGAGTTTTCTAGGTACCAAGAAATGTCAGAATGGGTGGTAACTGAGGTCAACACACAACACTGGCCTGCTGAACTCAATATATGCAAATTGCTGATAATCCACTCTGTGAAAATATACACTGACCTAGTCAGAAAATATAGAACTTCATTAGCACTAGTCCAAACTAACTGCTCTCGCTCTCAGATTGAAGTTTCTCCATGTGTTCTGCAGCCCTACACCGTTTCCATATTAGTGGATGCATTGGTAATAGTTCAACCCTGGTTCTGAACACATGATGTCAGAGTATTAAATGTTAATATTCACAACTGTTCTGTTGCAATCTCAAATGCTGATACACCGTTGAAGAATTGTGATCAATATTTGCCCCCTATTCAGGTTCACGAGTTACAGAATGTGTCCCTGTGTTTTAAGGGTGTGGGTCCCCAACCAAAGGAGCTACGAGGTAAAAGCAGCTGCATCACTGAGGTACCTGTTGTGTTAAAACAAGCTCCACTGCTGCAGAGAGGGAAGTCCCCCAGCAGCCTATAGGCCTATAGCAGCATGACTAGAGGCAGAACGAAGGGACGTCCAAGAAAGTAAACACTATCTAAAGAACTGGAGAGTCACCTGAATGCGTCCAGCCGTGCTATGGTGGCAGTGTTAGGATTTTGGGGGTGGAGAACCCAAGCGCAGGCAAACAGACAGACTAAAGGTGGGAATGAAAAAGGGTTTTATTTAATGAAAATTCCAAAAACACAACTACAGTGACTAGAACTCGGACAGCAGGGCAAAAACCAAATGAACTAAGGTTATGGTGTTACAAGGCTCAATACAATCTAAGCAGAGGGGAAGAACTCACACAACAACTCAGCTTAAATGGCTGAGGGAACAGGTGAGTGAGGTGAACTGATCAGCTGATGCCAACTGAGGGCAATCAGCAGACAGAGCCAGAGGACGAGTGACCGGGAGAGAGAGAGAGAGAGACAAGAGGGAAGGCTGGCAGACAGAGGGAGACAGAGACACACAAGCCAAAAACACACACAGAAGGGCAATAATAGGGAAGGGCAGGAAAAGTGGAAAAGGAACAAAAAGGCAGCAGCAGAGGCAGAATCCTGACAGGCAGAACACAAAGAATTACAGGAGGTTAAAACTGTGGCTCTGCAAAATAGAATGGCCCTCCATCATTGTACTGGTAATTTCACTACTACTTGTTCTCACTTGTTTTGTTCCTCTGCCAAATCCAGCCAAGACCTTCTAAAGGCAACAAAAGGGAATGCTTCTGCACAACTAGTCACCTAACCTCAACCCAGTTGAGCTGCTTTTCATTTGCTGAGCACTAAATTGAGTGCAGAAGGCCTCACCTTCTCTCCTGCACACATATTTCTGCTCATTTCTGCTCCCTAATTGAGATGAATCAGTGGATTCCACCATATAATACAGACTGTGATAATGGTGTGGAAGACAGCCGCAGCTGGGACCGGGAGTTTAACAATGAGTTCCTACTGATTTAACATTACAAGAGAATGGTTTTAGAATCACAGAATATAATCAAATACTCATTGATTTCAGAGAATTTTCTCATTTTGTTTCCTAGATGTGCTGTTTTTACACTGATCCACACATTGCATTATTGTGCTCTTTTGAGTTGATCTGAGAAATGGGAGGGTCTGCATCGTTCACACTGGTTGAACTGAACGAATAAAAGATGATTTAGACCAGGTCAGTAAGAGGGATGCAACAGCTACACACACAAACACCACAACATACACACACCTCACACACACACTTAGTTACATCTACACTGCACTACCTTTACACGTGTGTTTAAATAATCAATATAGTGTTGTTTGAATTGTTTTCATTTTAATTTTGCTAAATCATGAACAATACAACTTGCCTGAATACCTGAATTTTCATGGAATGATGTCTCTGTGTAAAACTTGACGTGAAATGATTATTTTTTGTAAAACATACATCCGTTTAATTACATGTTTGCAGTAGGTTTGCTAGTTTAATAGAAAGAGTTTTTAAGCATTGAATTCCATGTATCCTTCATTTTTATCCCTTCATGGAGCTAACCTCTCATTACGTCAACAGATTTTTACTTTTCTCTCTTTTTTTTAGCATTTTCTTCCTCAAAAGTATGAATTAGTGTTAAACAAATCAAGGGTATGTGACTATTAACATACTATTAATAAATTGGTGTTTGTGGTTTGGTGACATTTTGAGTTAGTTTAGATGATTGAAATTTCAGTTTTTTGAACCGTGTGTAATTACAGGTATAGCAGATGTGACGAATTACTCCAATTTTTTGAACATATTTAATTTTCAAGATGATTTAAATTTATGTGTATTTTATGTGTAATTTTATTGTGTATTACCATGACTTTTTAAAATGAATTTTTTACCTTTTGAATATTACAGAATCAATTCTGAGGAGCTCTCTGGCCCTGGGTTTCCCCACACTTAAAATGTTTCCTTTTACTTGTAGTCTAGGTTTGATGTTACGATCAAAAAGGAGGGATTTGTGAAGGAAAAATTGTAGGTAAAAGGTCATTTTGAACCAACATACAGAAGGTCACCCTTTGACCCCAATTGAAGACACACAGAAGCACACCAACTGCTCAGACAGACAACTATTTGCTGATATAGCAACAATAACAAGGTTAGATCTGCCTCTTTTCTCTCTCAGACAGTAGAAACCCTCCAAGGACAGAGAGACTCCTCAGAGTTGATGCTGGCTTTGTCGGCATATGCGGTCCTTGCTGTATCATTTCTCCTGAACTCAGTAAAGCATTTTTCTCTACATCAGTCATCTGAGTCTCCTGAGTGTTCCTGAGTTCGCTTCCTGAGGTTCCTCACCAGACATCCAGAAATTCTCTAACATTTTCTATTAGGAAAACATAATACTACAGTTTACAGGTAGATAACCAGCGTTATTTTCACAATAAATGTCTCATAGTGTCAGAATATACCATGGTTGGGGGTCCAGATCAACCCCCACAAAACAAAATGACCCCCTAGGGTACATAAGGGTTAAAAACTATTCAATATTTATTTGTTTTTATCTTTAAATAACAGCACATATATAAGTATATTTTTAAATATTAAAAGTAACAGTTTTTAAACAATATTTGACAATAAATCCTCTGTTGGACAGCATTTTTTAATGTACAGATATTTAGCATTATTTGAACATTATCTGGAAAATATTGATATTTTTAGTTGATTTAAATGCAGTAAAATTGGACATTTTTAGAGTCACACATTGTAAAATGTATTATTGATAAAAATACAGATTTGGACATTATTTACAGCTCTGGTGTTTGTTTTGTTTTATCTTGATTTCATATTTTTTTCTGTGATTTTACAGAATATTACCTGTAATTTACCAAAAACTCAAATCAAAAAATATCCAATATTTATTTATTTTCTTTCAAATAACAGCAAAGGTAAAATAATATCTTGAAATATTTTTTTAAAATAACAGTTCTATAAAAACATTTGACAACAAAATTCAGAGTTTCACTGCATTTAAATGAGTACAATATATATACATTTTTACTGTTATTTGAACCATTTTTGAGAGAAGAATTATTTATATTTAAGAAAAAATGATAACTAGTTTTTCAGCTGTCAGTTTGATTATTTTTCCTGTTTTGTTAAATTAGAAATAATATCTGTGAAGAAAAAAGAATCAATTTACATGTTGACAGTTAAAAATAAAATAAAACAAAGTTGTCAATAATGTCCACATCAAAATAAATAAAAATCTGCATTTTTACGTTAAATAATTTGTTCTTTTACAACATGTGACCATAAAATGACACTTTTACTGTTTTTCAATCAGCTGAAATAAAATAAAAATATTTTACAGATATTTGCAGGTAAATTTTGTTTTAAAATGTTACAGTATTTGATTGAGTTTTACAGTTTATTTACAGATTTTATTTATTATTTACAGTGCAGGGAGGAAAAGGAAACAGTAGAATTAGTTTAAAATCCAAAAAGCAGCAGTGAGGAAGTGGAGGATTAAAACCTAAAAATGTTCCTGATGAAGAAAAATGAGAAGCAGGAAGAGAAATTCAGATTGAATCCATCAGTGTTTGGTCAAAGAAAGTCTGTAGCTGCTGGTAGATTTAGAATCAATAAAATAAAGCTTTGAAAGACAGAAACAGAACAAACCTGCTGTGTGTTCGGTCCTTGTTTCCAGGTTTCATCACAGTGTTTGTTGTTGCTGTTGCCGTGGCAACATTTCCCCTGCTGTTCAGTCGGACACACACACTTCTGTTACACAACTTAAAGCTGCACCTCACAATAACACAAAACATAGTTTAGATTTTTGTGCTTCACCTCGTCAAAGCTGCTCAACCAGTTCTAAAAGTTCAACAAAAAAACACCCTTTTGTTTCACTTGTGACCAAATATTTCACAATAAAAGCATTTTATTTGTTTTATTTTGTATTATTGTGACATTCAGCTACAAATAATTCAGAAAATATCACTAGTTGACTTCTGCTTCATTAACTTTTTTGTTATTGTGCTCAAAAATGAAACTTTCGACGACAGCTTCAGGTTCTACATCTACAAGTAAAGAGTCATGAAAAGAGATTTAAGAACAACTTTAAAAGCAGATGTTAGAACATGTTTATGATCAGAGGTTCCAGTCTGATGTTCACTTACAGTAACTTCAGCTACAGTAACGTAGGTCACTGCTTTAGATGTGATGATGTCCAGATGTGGAGAAGAGGACAACCAGCTACTGAGATGCAGGCCCGGACTGGCAATCGGGAGAGGCGGGACTTTTCCCAGTGGCCTGCCTCCTTATTGGCCTGCCTGGACAGGTCAATCTCGAACTGGCAGGCCAATGAAAAAAAGTTGATCGGCTTTTTGGCAGACAGGCCAGAGACAGCAGCGCTGGAAGCCTTACAGAGTACGCGCCCACCCTCCTGTCACTCACACAAAGCAAGTGCTCTGAGCTCTAAATCAGAAGGATAGGGATTGGTCAAACTGACATTTTTTTTAGAAGAAACGTGCCATGATTGGTTAGTTGCTTTATGGCCCGCCCCTTCATAGCGAGAACGGGGAAGCATGCACTGCAGAGCAGTGATATGAGAGTGAGGCGACACAAGACAGTGGAAGGAGTGAAGATTATGGAGCACCCTTAAGTTTACAAACGGTCGGTTCTTCTCACAAATGCATCATCAGACTTCAAAGGCCAAAATATAATAAAAAATGTCTGGCCCAAATAAGCTCCACAGGTGTCAGGTGGGTTGCAGGAAGCCTGAAAACGTTTGAGACCCCCTCTTCAGGTAGGATAGGCAGTTGACTTACAATTTTCAGTTATAAAATGAACATTGGTGTTTGCATATACTATTATCTATGACCAGCTGACATCTAAATGATTTGCTGACAAAATAATATATATATTTTTAATTCCACATGTTATATAAATAATAGGAAAAGGAAAACATTGGAAAAATTGGTGAGGGTAGTGAAGAGATTACAGAAGAGAAAAGTACTGGACTGTATGGAGCTGTCGTTATGATTGTGTTTAATAGACTTACTGTCTGTTTAGTAGTGTTGTAATTGCTATAACATAACTGAAAAAGGCATATTTTTGGAAGGAAACAAAACTAAATTTTGGTGCATTATCCCACGTGACACAACCCTTGTGGTGGCGGAAGTGGCCTGACTGATTGGAAATCTCCCGGCCTGAATTTCTTTCCCAGTCCGGCCCTGCTGAGATGACTTTAACACTGACCTGGAGAGTTTATCTCCTCTATGGAGGCTAATGTTGTTAGCAGCAGCAGCTAAATGATGGTAGCTACGTCACCTTTATTCTAGTCTGTAAAATATGATCTTATTGTGAAAATTTGCCTGCTGCTTCCTCACAGGTGGAGTCCTGACTGGTTCCAGGAAACAGATCACCTGTCTGAGCGTTCAGGAGTGGACTGGAAACTTTGTTCTTCTTCTTCTTCTTCAGCGCTTTGAATAAAGTGTAAGTTTGCTTTGTTTGCTGCTTTAACTTCAGTAATGTTGCTGTTTGTTTCTGCTCTGTCATGTTTCTACATGTTCACTTCTTATTTCACCACAAACTCTGGATCACTGCTGTTTAAACATCCATCAATATGATTATTAGGTTATTGATTCACTGCAATCAGTCAGTATTTCTATTAGATTATTGATTGACTTCAGTCACTTTGATCAGCTGCTGATGTTTATTTGTTTCTTCACAATACAAACTGCGTCGTGTCTTTTTTACTTTTGGTTTCTCTGTGAGTCTCTGCAGCTCCATGACTCCATCTGCTGGACTGATAGTAGAAGTGCAGCAGCTGATCTTCTCCAGGAGGATCTGAGTGGATGAATGATGTTTGTTTCCTGTGCAGGTGAAGGTAGAAAGTGTGTGTGAGCTGCTGTGAGTTGAGCATCATGGATGAGTGTGAGGACAGAGAGGAGGGAGTCCCTCCCTCTAAAAGCTCTCTGTGTGGGGAACAGGAGAACCAGAGCAAAGCTCAGAGGTGAGACCACCATCTCTAACTGTCCAGGACTCTGCTGCATGTCAGAGCTCAGCATCACATCACTGCTGCATCATTATTGACAGGAATCCACCTGGACCTGGATCTGGACCTGGACCTGGACCTGGACCTGGACCTGGACCTGGACCTGGACCTGGACCTGGACCTTCATCCAGCTGTGTGTCCATGAACAGTGACTGGTCAAAGGATCATCCTGATAATTTCAGACGATCTTCAGATGGAAGGTGAGACAGTAAAACTGACAGAAAGACATTTCAGACTCAAAGTTGTTGATGTGTTTATTTACAGCTTGAAGATGTTTTGCTTCAGTTTTTATCTGTTCTGGTTTTGTTTCAGGATCCAGCAGCAGAGCCCAGACTGTCCTGAACCCAGCTGTCTGTCCTTCAAGAGTGACCGGTCAAAGGATGAATTAATTCACTTCAAAGACATTCATCCGTCTGCTGATCAGATGTAAGCTGGAACTGACAGAAAGAGTCACTTATTGTAGAACAGAACCAGTTTGTACGACGTGTTGTCCGACCTGCTCTGAAATCCAAAGTGTTTGTGTCTGTTGTGAACGTCCACGTCACAGCGAGGGGAGACATGATGAGGTTTAAATGTGGAGATAACTGGTTCCATTTTCAGAGTCTCCTGAAGACGTTGATGGCATCGTAGCTGGTGTTTGTCTCTGTGTGGACAGACGTACTGAGATCTGACTGTTGATGTTGATCCACAGAGTGGAGCAGCAGAACTCAGAGGTTCCCAGAGCTCAGTCTGTCCAGCAGCATCACCTGGACTCCATATTCATGGTGAGTTCATGGACAACAAGTTGTTCTCCATCTGTTGTGTTCAGGCGTCTCCATGCTGCTCTTTGTAGACCAGTGGACTGTCAGTGTGTCCAACATGGATCTGATGTTTGGCTCCATGATTTGACTCTGATGGACTCATTGACACATTTCTCTATTCCAGCTGCTGGAGGACAACATGGTGACTTTTGTGAAGAAGGAGCTGAAGAAGATGCAGAAGGTTGTGAGTCCAGATTACCCAGAATGCTCAGAGAGTCAGAGGGAGGATGAGGAGGAGTTGGAGGGTGATGATGAAGATGAGAGGAGCAGCAGAGAGATGTTTGAGCAGATCACAGTGTTGTTCCTGAGGAGGATGAAGCAGGAGAAGCTGGCTGACTGTCTGCAGAGCAGTAAGAGGATTTGTGTAAAGACTGAAGCTGCTGATCAACAGAACATTTACTAAAGTCTCAGAATATCTTCACACAATCAGTCTTTAGGAGGATGAACTGCTGCAATGTTTCCTGTCATTTATTCATTGATCTCATGTTGTTCCTTCATTCAGAACTTGCTGCTGCAGTTTGTGGACGTGAACTTAAATGTTCTCTGAAGAAGAAGTTCCAGAGAGTGTTTGAGGGCATCGCTAAAGCAGGACAGAAGACCCTCCTGAATGAGATCTACACAGAGCTGTACATCACAGAGGGAGGGACTGCAGAGGTCAATGATGAACATGAGGTCAGACAGATTGAAGCAGCATCCAGGAAAGCAGACAGAGCAGAAAGAAGCATCAGAGCAGAAGACATCTTTAGAGGCTCACCTGGAAGAGATGGACCAATCAGAACAGTGATGACACAGGGAGTGGCTGGCATCGGGAAAACAGTGTTAACACAGAAGTTGACTCTGGACTGGGCTGAAGACAAAAGCAACCAGGACATCCCCTTCATGTTTCCATTGACTTTCAGAGAGCTGAATGTGCTGAAAGACAGAAAGTTCAGTTTGGTGGAACTTGTTCATCACTTCTTCAGTGAAACCAAAGCAGCAGGAATGTGCAGCTTTGAAGACTTCCAGGTTGTGTTGATCTTTGACGGTCTGGATGAGTGTCGCCTTCCTCTGGACTTCCACAACAATGAGGTCCTGACTGATGTTAGAGAGTCCACCTCAGTGGATGTGATGCTGACAAACCTGATCAGGGGAATCTGCTTCCCTCTGCTCGCCTCTGGATAACCACACGACCTGCAGCAGCCAATCAGATCCCTCCTGACTGTGTGGACATGGTGACGGAGGTCAGAGGGTTCACCGACCCACAGAAGGAGGAGTACTTCAGGAAGAGATCCAGAGATGAGGAGCAGGCCAGCAGCATCATCTCCCACATGAAGACATCACGAAGCCTCCACATCATGTGCCACATCCCAGTGTTCTGCTGGATCACTGCTACAGTTCTGGAGGAGCTGCTGAGAAGCAGAGAGGGAGGAGATCTGCCCAGAACCCTGACTGAGATGTTCATCCACCACCTGGTGGTTCAGACCAAAGTCATGAAGGTCAAGTATGATGGAGGAGCTGAGACAGATCCACACTGGAGTCCAGACAGCAGGAGGATGATTGAGTCTCTGGGAAAACTGGCTTTTGAGCAGCTGCAGAAAGGAAACCTGATCTTCTATGAGTCCGACCTGACAGAGTGTGGCATCGATATGAGAGCAGCCTCAAAGTACTCAGGAGTGTTCACACAGATCTTTAAAGAGGAGAGAGGACTGTACCAGGACAAGGTGTTCTGCTTTGTCCATCTGAGTGTTCAGGAGTTTCTGGCTGCTCTTCATGTCCATCAGACCTTCATCAACTCTGGAGTCAACCTGCTGGAAGAACAACAACAAACAACATCTCGTTGGTCTAAACTGTTCCAGAGTAAATCAGCACGTTTCTACCAGAGAGCTGTGGACGAGGCCTTACAGAGTCCAAACGGACACCTGGACTTGTTCCTGCGCTTCCTCCTGGGTCTGTCACTGCCGACCAATCAGAATCTCCTACGAGGCCTGCTGACACAGACAGGAAGTCTCTCACAGACCAATCAGGAAACAGTGGAGTACATCAAGAAGAAGATCAGTGAGAACGTGTCTGCAGAGAGAAGCATCAATCTGTTCCACTGTCTGAATGAACTGAAGGATGTTTCTCTAGTGGAGGAGGTCCAACAGTCCCTGAGATCAGGACGTCTGTCCACAGATAAACTGTCTCCTGCTCAGTGGTCAGCTCTGGGATTCATCTTACTGTCATCAGGAGAACATCTGGACGTGTTTGACCTGAAGAAATACTCTGCTTCAGAGGAGGTTCTTCTGAGGCTGCTGCCAGTGGTCAAAGCCTCCAAGAAAGTTCTGTAAGTAGTTGGAGACTGAAGATACTTTTTCATTTTCCTGCTGTTTCATTGGTAAAATCTGCTTTTTGTCTCTTCAGACTGAGTGGCTGTAATCTGTCAGAGAGAAGCTGTGGAGCTCTGTCCTCAGTCCTCAGCTCCCAGTCCTCCAGTGTGACAGAGCTGGACCTGACTAACAACAACCTGCAGGATTCAGGAGTGGAGAGTCTTTCTGCTGGACTGGAGAGTCCACACTGTAAACTGGAAGCTCTCAGGTCAGGACTCGTCAACTTGTTCAACTGATGACCATTTAAAATGTGTTTTTATTCATGATGAACAGAACAGCTGAGGTGGGAGGTTTTCTGTGTTTCTATGACTCACATCAGTTCTGTTACTGACAGTGGCGTGCACAGATAGACACCAGGTGGTGCTAGAGCAGCTGCCCCTTATCCTCAGTATCAAGCAGGTGTCCTCCACGTCTCAACGTTATAAAAAAAAATTTAAACATTAAACACACACACCGAAGCACACACAGAGACACACACACACACACACACATGACCCGTGCCGTGACTCGCCCCATCTCGTAACGTGAACACCACCATCCAGGTAACACCTAAATGAATCAAGTGTATTGTTCATCAGCCTCAGTTGCCACACCAGGGTTAGATCTTAACTTTTTTCTGCACTAGCCACCCGGGCTAGTTACTTGCAAAATGCACTAGCCCGCAGAATATTGCACTAGCCCGTTACTTGAAGCACCCCTGTCGGACGTTATGGGGCGGGACAAATATTCGGATATGAGTCTTTAATAGGGCCTGAATAATCGGAGACCAGAAACCACTATTCGGGCCAGCCCTACTATGCTCATAACTAACTGACACAGCACTAAGGACCACCTGTTTCTCAATATGAAAGTCACATGTATTTCAATTCTAAAAAACTAACAGATTTTGAGACTTCTTGAATCTCCATACTCACCAGGTTATGCTCCCTGCGCTCAGAACCACTGGCCATCTCGATAAGCCCATTAAAAGCTATGCTATCTTGCAAATTCACTGCAAATCTCCTCACTCACATTACAAACAAACTTTTCAAACATGGCTGACATCACCCCACCTTACTGCCCTGCCATCTACCCTAAGTTACAGATTCTGTATAGTGGTGTCATCTTGTGGCAAATTAAGCACTTATCATGGTGCAACACAGTTACCTGTGTCAATGAACAATGACATCAACAATACATTACAATAGAAATAGAGTGAACTTAAAAAGTTTTGCACTAGCCAACACGGGCTCGTCGCAGAGATTTTACACTAGCCCGTGGATATCTGCACTAGCCATGGGCTTAAGTGTTAAGATCTAACCCTGCACACGGTGCATTTATTATTCCGCCAAGGAACGGCAGAGTTATGTAACAATCAGTGTACGTTTGTCTATGAATCTGTTAATCTGTTTGTCTGTCTGTGTGAAACGTTCCTCAAAAACGGACTAATGGATTTGGCACAAATGATTAAACTGTGGGCTGTTTCTGAGTCCCGCTACATATTTAGGTCACGTATGAAGCAAACCCCAGACAGACAATGGTGAAGCTCCTGATGGTTCACAAAGCCTTTATTTATGTTCAGCCGTCAGCCCTATTTTGAACATAAATTCACCTTTCTGTCCTTCCTCCTTTCTTGTCTCCATTCCAGCTGCTTCTAAGTTTAAACACATCCTTTACTAGACAGCAACAGTGGAACCGTTTTCTTTCATCTTTATGTGAATTTTCTGACTTTTCAGCAGCGTCTTCGTCATGTCAAGAAACCTCTTCTTAGAGAAACACTTCCTGTGCCGCTGGAATGATTACAAAATAAAAGCCTGTACCATTAAAAATGCACCTTCAAAATAAAAGCACAGAGGGAACGGTTATTTTAACAGTAGCAAAACAAAGGCTTGCCAAAAGTGATGAACTGATCAACAGACCTCTATAAAAGTAATTTACATGTGATTTGGTATGAATACATAACATGTACATGCATAACACATGCCTGTACTCAGCACAAGGTCATTTTTTATTAAATATTTCATCCATCAGAAATGATCCATCAACTGAGCAGCCTTGGCAGAGTACTGCGCTCTCTGAGTGCTTTTCTAGTTTGTCTCTGTTGTGAAGTAGTCTGTCTCATGCAGCGCTAAACAACCGTCAGAGGTGGGTAGTAACGAGTTACATTTACTCAGTTACATTTACTTGAGTACTTTTTTTGATAAATTGTACTTTTATGAGTAAATTTAAAGCACAATACTTTTAACTTTTACTTGAGTATGTTTGTGGATATGAAACGCAACTCTTACTCCGCTACATTGCACTTCACGGCTCGTTACTTCTCTTGTTATCCAAGTGATAACGCATATACTTCTTTTATTTTGCTAGATACACACTTCCACAAAAAGTTCTACCACATGACTGTATTTCATCAATCAGAGGTCGTCATTCAGTCACATGACCGCACAACTGTGTAGCTGCCGGGCTCGTATCTGTGGCGTGCACAGACCAAGATGATGGACAGAGGAGGAGGAGGAGGAGGAACACCTGTGGCCTCACATACGGAGCATGTTTAGCCTACACGCATCACAAAAGAGCAGCTACACTATGCGGTGTCTTCTGAGTCTGCCGAAGCAAACCAACATTGCTGCGTCTTTCTCTCTGTCTGTCTGCTGTCTCTCTGTCTCTCTCTCTGTCTCTCTCTCTCTCTGTGTCTGTCAGCTCTGTCTCTGTCAGTCTGTCTACTCTCTCTCTTATTTGGACACAGACACCTGTTATATGTAAAGACTGCCTTGTTCTAAACAGAATCTACCTGGTTAGCCCTGATGTGTCATTTAGAGGGCAGGTTAAAGGTTCATGGGTCATTCCATGCCAAATCACCCAGGTGGCCCCAGGTCACCATCTCAGAAAATTACGAAAAAAAATCACACATGTACACCTATCAGAGAAACTGACAAATTCCAAATTATAGCTTCAGACTTCCAATACTTTAGAAGTTACAGCATATAGAAAATTAAGGGTTTTTATTGATATATTCCGTCACAGCATGATCAGCCATGTTGGGGGATCAATAACTTTTGTTTTTTCTATCTCAGAATTCTGATATTATACATCTAGGCCTAACTTTTCCTGTAGAATCCATTTTTGTCATCATCAAGGTCACATGTATTTTAGTTACTGTGCCATAAAGCTCTCAAAATGGCTGTAAGCCTAATTTTTTCAAAATTGATGGTATAGATTTATGTATTTTGCAGAAATAGGGATTGGACTATAGAAAAGAAGCTTCTCATATCGAATGTTATGACTATTCAGCAATCAGAAATGCTTTCAGACTGAGAATAGTGTGAATGGTAACTGAGGAATAAATTTTTTGAAAATTACATTTTTTGATTTTATACAAAAATGACCTCTATTCAATGCACTAAAATCTAATGAGGTCAGTTGTTCAGGATCGTAAAATCTCTACCGTAGTTTTATACCATGATAAGCTTTAAGTGTGAGAAGTTCTAACTTTGGGGTCAAAGTGCTTCATATTCTTGTAATGTTTTTTGAAGATTCACACAAGTGTAGCGCTTTTGGTCACATGTAAAAAATATGAAAAATCAGTAAAACTTGCAGTAGCTTAGTTTTATAGTTAAATATCAATATATTTGATCTACTCAAAGAGTTAGTGGTGAAAAAACAACCAACAACCATCAATACCGTCAAAAAAAAACATGACTTTGCCACAAAAGTTTATTATCCACAACATGAAATAATATATATTATGCATACTCGCAAGGAAATAATGTTTCAACACATCATCCACATGTGTAATATATTGTTCAAAGGATACTTAAAAACTACATCCTAAATGCTACTAGTAAGCATGGCATTGTAGGCATAGCTTAAATCAATTGACATACTTTTAGTTAGTACATATATATAGTCAGATTTCTGAGAATTCAATAATTATAATATTTTGTAAATATTCTGCACCAAAGTTAGACAGTTCTGTATTTATGTATTGTGTAACACTTTGTAGTGTGGAACATTTTTTGCACTAGTTAGAGTATGGAGGTCTAAAATGCCACAAGCTGAGCTCGAACTCACAACGCACTGAACCAAAATGTGGAGGCTCAACCTGTTGAGCTATCGGTACATTGCAGGTAGAAGGGTCTGTGGGCCGCTATAATACTAATTGTCCCGGGCCGAAATTTTGCCCCTGCACGCTCTGGTCGTAGCTTCCACTTGGCACGGGCGCAAATTTAGCATCTGCACGTTTTTTTTTAACCTCACGAAGGTGTGCTGCGTGTCTGTGCAACTCTCGGGCCGAGTGCGGATGGTGGCGTTCAGGAGTGTCCGGAATTTTCTATAACTGCTGAAAATAACTGGGTTTACAAATGGCTTACATGTGAAGAATTTGAATGTGTTGGAGACAAAATAACCACTGACAAAAAGTGGGGGGGACACATCCCACCGTCCCCCTAAACTGACGCTATGATTCTGAGATAGAAAAAACAAAAGTTATTGATCCCCCAACATGGCTGATCATGCTGTGGCAGAAAACGTCAATAAAACCCTTATTTTCTATGTGCTGTACTTCCAAAGTATTAGAGGTTTGTAGCTAAATTTGGGATTTCTCAGTTTCCTCAGAATTTTCTGATGGTGACCTGGGGATTTTTTTCTAATTCTGGGTGATTTGGCATGGAATTACCCTAATGTATCTTTTCACTACAAGTTTGCAGAGTTGTTACCTTTGTTTTGGTTTTATGTTGTGGAAAAACTGCTATTGAAGAAGGTTTAGAAATTGGTAAACCTTAACTTACATGTTTGGTTACAGTCATTCAGTATGTCTAATATTTTGATGTTAAACCTCAGGGACAGTCTTAAAGAATATTTTAAAAAGAAAATGCTGGAAACCTGCAACGCTGGCAAGAGCGTGTTTCTTGGAATATAATTTTTTTTTCATATTTTTTTCATATAAAGATTTAATTTATTATCATTTTAGTTAGAGGTTTACCTGAATATACACTTTATTGAATTTACATTTATATTGTATGTCTGACTGAATTCATGCACAGAAGACAAATAAATTGGATGTTTCTGTTACTCACTGCTTGAGCAGTTTTTTCACCAAGTACTTTTTTACTCTTACTCAAGTAATTTTTTAGAGGACTACTTTTTACTTCTACTTGAGTCATGTTTTTCTAAAGTAACTTTACTCTTACTTGAGTACAAATTTTGGCTACTCTACCCACCTCTGACAACCGTGCCTAAATTAGCCAGCTGTCCGCCTGCTTAACAAGCTCGACACTACCCATAATAATAATCAATGAACTGACATAACGTGACGACGATGACCTCACAACTAGGCTTGTCACGAGAACCGATACTTCGGGACCAAATCGGTACTAAGATTCAGAAAATGTGACGGTACTGACTTTTCTAGACTACCCAAAGTACCGTAGGTACTGAGGAGCCAGATCTGGCCGCTTCTTTAGCGTTGGTTTTTTGGCTGTAAATGAGCGATTTATCTGGCAACCCTCACACAGTGCTGATCACATGACTGACTACACTGCAAAGAGATCAACTACATGCAGTATGGCGGAGGCACACGCACCTGGCTCGACAACAGCAGCTGCCCCTCAATTAGTTGAAGAAAAAAACGCCAGAAGTCGCATCTGGAAGTATTTTGGATTCGAGGCTGACGAGGACGGATTGGTTATTGATCCTGAAAAACCCGTCTGCAAAAAATGCCGTCACCGCAGCACAGCGAAGGGGAGCAACACGTCCAACTAGGCGAAACATATAGCCCTATAAGGTGCAGTCAATTCCAGCCATTTTCAGTACAAAAAAATCGCTAATATTTTATTTGTAAATAAAAATATGACGAGAAATACAGGGAATATTGGACGCACATCGCGAGGTGCATTTCCTCGAAAACGACCTATTCGTGGATTATATACCGACTTCAAGACATGTTTTGGACAAAATAGTTTACTGGCTTGTTTTGTCTGGATGTCCAAGGTTGGATTATGGCCGTTTTTTGTGGAATATTTTCATCTGTGTGTAATAATGAACCCTCAAATGTGAGTCGCGCTGTGTACGTTGAAGCCGTGTACAGAGAAAGGATGGATGGATATTCGTTGTTTGTCGAACAAATGTGTTTATATTACCCGCTGTGGTAATCGCATCTGAAAGTGGTTTATACCGGCGGATTCATGAGAATCTAAGCTTTCCATTGGCGTATACTGTTTCTATCATCGAGTTGGCAGTGTCGTTCTATTTCGAAAAATGCTTATGCAGATATCAAAACGGCCCGCCCGCGGGCCGCTGAACCGTAACGGGTTCAGCGGCCTGCGTTGTACCAGAGTTGTACACAGTTGTACACAGAATTCAAGGTGAGTGCATCTGAATTCACGTGTTATCATTGTTGCTCATATCTAATTACGTTACAATGATTAGATGAGCCCAGCCCATCGTAAATGAGCTGCATGGCAAAATAACAAGCGTGTCCAGCCTTGTTTGTCCCTCATAATAGCTTTGTGACGTTTAGGGCTGAAAAGATTCCTCGGATAACCCAAATAATTCGATTACATAATATCCTCGGGGCAAATTGTGTGCCTCGAAGCCTTGTTTAATATATAAATATATATAAAATATATATCTGGACTACTATACAGCTCACGGTGTTTGACACGGACGGTCATTTCTGTGGCACAACGCACCTGCTACCTCCGCTACCGTGGTATCGAGTATCGTAGAATTTAAGTGGTATTGGTATCGACTACTAAATTTCTGGTATCGTGACAAGCCTACTCACAACCAGTGTTATTTGGTGAATTGGTACAGCATATGATCTGTATCCTATAACTGAATATTTAGTTTGTGTAGGTTTATTATTAGCCTGCAGTAGGTTGAGGCAACACTTGCTGTGACTAATTTGCTAAATGACAAAAAGGAAAAGTAGCTTTCTGCCTTGTTGTAGCCTAATGTCAGGAATCAGTCTTGATTGGCACGGGCGCAAATTTTTCAAGTAAAAGTCTTTTAATTTACCAATTTTTAAGGTACAATGTTTTATTGACTCTTTGTGTGTTATTATTAAGATGTTAAAATTAATGCCGTTACAGAAAATGTGTTCCTGATTTTTTGTTTTTTCAAATCTCACACTGTTATTTCAGGCAGCCGGTGGTTCTACACGCTGCACAAGGTGCCCTTTTTTTCCCACTGAGCACCTGCCCCCAAAATGTCTGTGCACGCCACTGGTTACTGACCTTTAGCTCTAGTTTCTCTTAATGAGGCCTCTTCCACTACAGGAACTTAACAACCTGGAACCTCATCACAGAACCAGAACCTGTAAGAACCTGTACAGTCTTGGTTCCAGGTTCTGTTTTAGTTTCCACCATTTTACAAAATAGAATGTTCCAGATAGACGTCAATGAAAAGGAAACACCAGAACAAACCTTTAGTGTTTGATGTTTGTTCGATGACTAAACTCTGCAGTTCAGCTGTTGGACAAGAAGCAGGAAGGAGAAGATGTGGAGAACAATGTTCAAATGTTTGACCACCTGAACAGTCCACCTTCTCACCAGCAGAGATTCTGATTTATCCTGATGACTCTGTGATTCCTGATCACCTGATAGGTGGACTTACTGCTGCTGTATTCTGGACATAGTGGGATGTATTTGTTGTTAAATTCACTGCTGTCTTTTCAACAGGACAGAAAATACTGTACTTAATGTTTTACTTCTTTCTTGTCTTTGTCTCTTCAGACTGAGTGGCTGTAATCTGTCAGAGAGAAGCTGTGGAGCTCTGTCCTCAGTCCTCAGCTCCCAGTCCTCCAGTGTGACAGAGCTGGACCTGACTAACAACAACCTGCAGGATTCAGGAGTGGAGAGTCTTTCTGCTGACTGGACTGGAGAGTCCACACTGTAAACTGGAAGCTCTCAGGTCAGGACTCACACTTTGAAAGTGAAAGAAAATGAAAGATTGATTCTTTATTTGCTTCAGATGCATCAAATCTGCACCAAAATGTAGCTGAAAGAAAAAGAAGAAAACAAAGAGTGAGAAACATCCAGCCAAGTGTTGTCCATCAGGTTTGTGTTGTTTTGTGTGTGCAGGCTGTCAGGCTGTCTGTCACAGAGGAAGGCTGTGCTTCTCTGGCCTCAGCTCTGAGCTTCAAGACCTCAAATCTGAGAGAGCTGGACCTGAGCTACAACCATCCAGGAGACTCAGGAGAGAAGATGCTGAGAGCTAAAGTGGAGGATCCACACTGTAGACTGGAAACTCTCAGGTACAGACAGACAGACACTCTCAGGAAGCTTTTAGCCTACCTTAACACAAAGAGTGGAAGCAGAAGAACACTGTTAGCTCAGCTACACACCATGACTGAAGGGAAGAGGAAACTGTTAGCGTAGCTTAGCACATGGACATGACAGACAGGGAACCTTTTAGCCTAGCTCCAGGAAACATCAATGAGTAAAGCTGAATAATGAGTGTAAACTGAGCTGGAACGTGACGAGCACAGGACAGGACTTTAGAGATGCTGCATTCAGGTGTCTGTGTCTCCATGTTGGACTGGTCCTTTATCAGTGGAACAGTGTGAGAGCCATGTAACGTCCATGTGTGCTGCTGAAAGAGTCTCTGCTGCTCTGACCGTCCTCCTCCTTTCAGGGTGACGCCTGCTGGAGTCCGATGGTTGACACCAGGTCTGAGGAAGTGTAAGTGTGTTTGAATGGATTGATGGAAACAAAGCAGCACATTCAAGCATCTTCAAAGTGTCACATCTCTGAGGTCATCATCAAAGCTTTAATACTGATCACATGATCCATCAATAACTGCAGCTGTGTTGTGTTTGTTCTCTCCATCAGATTCCTGTCAACTCACAGTCGACACAAACACAGTAAACAGAAACCTCAAACTGTCTGACAACAACAGGAAGGTGACATTAGTGGAGGAGGATCAGTCGTATCCTGATCATCCAGACAGGTTTGACTTCTGGCCTCAGCTGCTGTGTAGAACTGGTCTGACTGGTCGCTGTTACTGGGAGGTGGAGTGGAGAGGAGGTTGATATATCAGTGAGTTACAGAGGAATCAGAAGGAAAGGAGACAGAATGAATGTGTGTTTGGACGTAATGATCAGTCCTGGAGTCTGATCTGCTCTGATCGTCATGGTTACTGTCAGTCACAATAACAGTAAAACATCCATCAGTTCCTCCTCAGTCTCTCACAGAGTTTCAGTTTATGTGGACGTTCCTGCTGGAACTCTGTCCTTCTACAGAGTCTCCTCTGACTCTCTGATCCTCCTCCACACCTTCAACACCACATTCACTCAACCTCTCTATCCTGGATTTGGGTTCTTCAGGTTCTCTGGTTCCTCAGTGTTTCTGTGCTGAGTTCAGTCTCCAGAGTCTCCTCCTGTCAGAGAAACAGTGTTGAACAGATAGTTGAGTCTCTCCATGACTCTGTCCCTCACAAACATGTTTTCACATTCATGGATTAAATCTAATCTTCTTCCTCTTCAAAGATGAAGTTGTGATTATTCCAGGAGCCAAATGTGGTGTTTGCGTCTTTTTCCAGTCAAATGTTGAGAGTGAAAATCAGGATGTGGTGTTCCTCTGACGCTCACTTGAACTAAAAGCATTTGAGCTGCACAAAGTGTGAAATGAGAGAGGAAGCAGTGAATCTACAAACTGCTGACAGACTTTCACACATTATTGTCCAGAGAAAATCAGGTTTTTGTGTGCAAACAACTGTGCAAACTCTGTTTTATAATCTAATATTGTTATTGTATTCATTTGTTCCTTTTTTCTTTTTAGAACAAACAGACATTTAAAATCTTTTCCTGTAAAAACATCTGATGATTATTTAGCTCACAGAGTTTTAAAACCTTCACAAAGCAAACAGAAATCACACAAACATCCAGTTAACACGACGTGTTTTCATCTGAATATTTCTTTCTATTC
>NW_026131309.1:0-33757 GCF_021347895.1 Acanthochromis polyacanthus
ACCAGAATACCTTAAACATCATTGGCCTTCATATTTATGACTTTCAAATCATTTTGAAGAAGAAATTAGTTTGAAAACATAAAGTGTAGAATCGTGCAGCCATAATGATTTCTGTACGCAAAAATGCTGGTCCTGAGCTGAAATGCACAGTTTGGTCAAATATGCTGTCCATGCAATTCTTCAAACCAGAAAACCTTAAATCATTGGCCTTCATATTTGTCACATTTCAAGTATTCTGAAGAAGAAATTTGTGTGTGAACATGAACTTCACGCAAATGCAGCCTTCATGATTTTTCTGCTTAAAATGCTGTTCCTGAGCTGAAATGCACAGTTTCGTCAAATATGCTGTCCATGCAATCCCTTCACACCAGAACACCTTTAACATCATTTGTTGTCATATTTATCACTTCTCAAATCATTCTGAAGAAGAAATTAGTTTGAAAACATAAAGTGTAGAATCGTGCAGCCATAATGATTTCTATACACTTCAAATGCTGTTCCTGAGCTGAACATGCACAATTTGGTCAAATATGCTGTCCATGCAATTCCTTCAAACCAGAAAACCTTCATATTTGTCACATTTCAAGTCATTCTGAAGAAAGAAATTGTGTGTGAACATGAACTTCACGCGAAAGCAGCCTTCAAGATATTTCTGCTCTTAAAATGCTGGTCATCAGCTGAAATGCCCAGTTTGGTCAAATATGCTGTCATGTAATTCCTTCAAACCAGAATACCTTAAACATCATTATCCTTCATATTTATGACTTTTCAAATCATTTTGAAGAAGAAATTAGTTTGAAAACATAAAGTGTAGAATCGTGCAGCCATAATGATTTCTGTACGCAACAAATGCTGGTCTGAGCTGAAATGCACAGTTTGGTCGAATTATGCTGTCCATGCAATTCGTTCAAGCCGTTGCACGTTAAACATCACTGGTCTTCATATTTGTCACATTTCAAGTATTTCTGAAGAAGAAATTTGTGTGTGAACATGAACTTCACGCTAATGCAGCCGTCATGATTTTTCTGGTCTTAAGGAGCTGGTCCTGAGCTGAAATGCAGGGTTTGGTCAAATATGCTGTCCATGCAATTCCTTCAAACCAGAACACCTTAAACAATGATTTGTTTTCATATTTATCACTTTCAAATTATTCTGAAGAAGAAATTTGTTTGAAAACATAAAATGTAGAATCGTGCAGCCTTAATGATTTCTATACGCTTAAAATGCTGTTCCTGAGTTGAAATGCACAGTTTCGTCATATATGCTGTCCATGCATCCCTTCACACCAGAACACCTTTAACATCATTGGCCTTCATATTCATCACATTTCAAGTCATTCTGAAGAAGAAAATTGTGTGTTAACATGAACTTCATGCTCATGCAGCCTTCATGATTTTTCTGCTCTTAAAAATGCTGGTCCGGAGCTGAAATGCACAGTTTGGTCAAATATGCTGTCCATGCAAGTCTTTCAAGCCGTAGCACGTTAAACATCATTGGCCTTCATATTTATGACTTCTCAAATCATTGTGGAGAAGAAATTTGTGTGTCCACCTTATCTTCACGTTACTACAGCCGTCAAGATTTTTCTGCTCTTAAAATGCTGTTCCTGAGCTGAAATGCACAATTTGGTCAAACATGCTGTCCATGCAATTCCTTCAAACCAGAACACCTTAAACAATCATTTGTTTTCATATTTATCACTTCTCAAATCATTCTGAAGAAGAAAATTGTGTGTGAACATGAACTTGACGCAAATGCAGCCTTCATGATTTTTCTGCTCTTAAAATGCTGGTACGGAGCTGAAATGCACAGTTTGGTCAAATATGCTGTCAATGTAATTCCTTCAACCAGAACACCTTAAACATCATTTGTTGTCATATTTATCACTTCTCACATCATTCTGAAGAAGAAATTTGTTTGAAAACATAACGTGTAGAATCGTGCAGCGTTAATGATTTCTATACGCTTCAAATGCTGTTCCTGAGCTGAAATGCACAGTTTGGTCAAATATGCTGTCCATGCAATTCTTTCAAACCAGAAAACCTTAAAGATCATTGGCCTTCATATTTGTCACATTTCAAGTATTTCTGAAGAAGAAATTTGTGTGTGAACATGAACTTCACGCTAATGCAGTCGTCAAGGCTTTTCTGCTCTTAAAATGCTGTTCCTGAGCTGAAATGCACGATTTGGTCAAATATGCTGTCCATGCAATTCCTTCAAACCAGAACACCTTAAACATCATTGGCCTTCATATTATCACCTTTCAAATCATTCTGAAGAAGAAATTAGTTTGAAAACATAAAGTGTAGAATCGTGCAGCCATAATGATTTCTATACACTTCAAATGCTGTTCCTGAGCTGAAATGCACAATTTGGTCAAATATGCTGTCCATGCAATTCCTTCAAACCAGAAAACCTTCATATTTGTCACATTTCAAGTCATTCTGAAGAAGAAATTGTGTGTGAACATGAACTTCACGCCAAAGCAGCCTTCAAGATATTTCTGCTCTTAAAATGCTGGTCATCAGCTGAAATGCACAGTTTGGTCGAATATGCTGTCCATGCAATTCGTTCAAGCCGTTGCACGTTAAACATCACTGGCCTTCATATTTGTCACATTTCAAGTATTTCTGAAGAAGAAATTTGTGTGTGAACATGAACTTCACGCTAATGCAGCCGTCATGATTTTTCTGGTCTTAAAGAGCTGGTCCTGAGCTTAAATGCAGGGTTTGGTCAAATATGCTGTCCATGCAATTCCTTCAAACCAGAACACCTTAAACAATGATTTGTTTTCATATTTATGACTTCTCAAATCATTGTGGAGAAGAAATTTGTGTGTCCACCTTATCTTCACGTTAGTACAGCCGTCAAGATTTTTCTGCTCTTAAAATGCTGTTCCTGAGCTGAAATGCACAATTTGGTCAAACATGCTGTCCATGCAATTCCTTCAAACCAGAACACCTTAAACAATCATTTGTTTTCATATTTATCACTTCTCAAATCATTCTGAAGAAGAAAATTGTGTGTGAACATTAACTTCACGCAAATGCAGCCTTCATGATTTTTCTGCTCTTAAAATGCTGTTCCTGAGCTGAAATGCACAGTTTCGTCAAATATGCTGTCAATGTAATTCCTTCAATCCAGAACACCTTAAACATCATTTGTTGTCATATTTATCACTTCTCACATCATTCTGAAGAAGAAATTTGTTTGAAAACATAACGTGTAGAATCGTGCAGCGTTAATGTACGCTTCAAATGCTGTTCCTGAGCTGAAATGCACAGTTTGGTCAAATATGCTGTCCATGCAAGTCTTTCAAGCCGTAGCACGTTAAACATCATTGGCCTTCATATTTATGACTTCTCAAATCATTGTGGAGAAGAAATTTGTGTGTCCACCTTATCTTCACGTTACTACAGCCGTCAAGATTATTCTGCTCTTAAAATGCTGTTCCTGAGCTGAAATGCACAATTTGGTCAAACATGCTGTCCATGCAATTCCTTCAAACCAGAACACCTTAAACAATCATTTGTTTTCATATTTATCACTTCTCAAATCATTCTGAAGAAGAAAACTGTGTGTGAACATGAACTTCACGCAAATGCAGCCTTCATGATTTTTCTGCTCTTAAAATGCTGGTACGGAGCTGAAATGCACAGTTTGGTCAAATATGCTGTCAATGTAATTCCTTCAAACCAGAACACCTTAAACATCATTTGTTGTCATATTTATCACATCATTCTGAAGAAGAAATTTGTTTGAAAACATAACGTGTAGAATCGTGCAGCGTTAATGATTTCTATACGCTTCAAATGCTGTTCCTGAGCTGAAATGCACAGTTTGGTCAAATATGCTGTCCATGCAATTCCTTCAAGCCGTTCCACGTTAAACATCATTGGCCTTCATATTTATGACTTCTCAAATCATTGTGGAGAAGAAATTTGTGTGTCAACCTTATGTTCACGTAAATACAGCCGTCAAGATTTTTCTGCTCTTAAAATGCTGTTCCTGAACTGAAATGCACAATTTGGTGCATTTCAGCTGTTCCTGACCTGAAATGCACAATTTGGTCAAATATGCTGTCCATGCAATTCCTTCAAGCCGTTCCACGTTAAACATCATTGGCCTTCATATTTATGACTTCTCAAATCATTGTGGAGAAGAAATTTGTGTGTCAACCTTATGTTCACGTAAATACAGCCGTCAAGATTTTTCTGCTCTTAAAATGCTGTTCCTGAACTGAAATGCACAATTTGGTGCATTTCAGCTGTTCCTGACCTGAAATGCACAATTTGGTCAAATATGCTGTCCATGCAATTCCTTCAAACCAGAACACCTTAAACAATCATTTGTTTTCATATTTATCACTTCTCAAATCATTCTGAAGAAGAAATTTGTTTGAAAACATAAAATGTAGAATCGTGCAGCGTTAATGATTTCGATACGCTTCAAATGCTGTTCCTGAGCTGAAATGCACAGTTTCGTCAAATATGCTGTCCATGCAATCCCTTCACACCAGAACACCTTTAACATCATTTGTTGTCATATTTATCACTTCTCAAATCATTCTGAAGAAGAAATTTGTTTGAAAACATAAAGTGTAGAATCGTGCAGCCATAATGATTTCTATACACTTCCAATGCTGTTCCTGAGCTGAAATGCACAATTTGGTCAAATATTTTTTCCATGCAATTCCTTCAAACCAGAAAACCTTCATATTTGTCACATTTCAAGTCATTCTGAAGAAGAAAATTGTGTGTGAACATGAACTTCACGCCAAAGCAGCCTTCAAGATATTTCTGCTCTTAAAATGCTGGTCATCATCTGAAATGCACAGTTTGGTCAAATATGCTGTCCATGTAATTCCTTCAAACCAGAACACCTTTAACATCATTGGCCTTCATATTTATGACTTTTCAAATCATTTTGAAGAAGAAATTAGTTTGAAAACATAAAGTGTAGAATCGTGCAGCCATAATGATTTCTGTACGCAACAAATGCTGGTCCTGAGCTGAAATGCACAGTTTGGTCGAATATGCTGTCCATGCAATTCGTTCAAGCCGTTGCACGTTAAACATCACTGGCCTTCATATTTGTCACATTTCAAGTATTTCTGAAGAAGAAATTTGTGTGTGAACATGAACTTCAAGCTAATGCAGCCGTCATGATTTTTCTGGTCTTAAAGAGCTGGTCCTGAGCTGAAATGCAGGGTTTGGTCAAATATGCTGTCCATGCAATTCCTTCAAACCAGAACACCTTAAACAATGATTTGTTTTCATATTTATCACTTTTCAAATTATTTTGAAGAAGAAATTTGTTTGAAAACATAAAATGTAGAATCGTGCAGCGTTAATGATTTCTATACGCTTCAAATGCTGTTCCTGAGCTGAAATGCACAGTTTCGTCAAATATGCTGTCCATGCAATCCCTTCACACCAGAACACCTTTAACATCATTTGTTGTCATATTTATCACTTTTCAAATTATTCTGAAGAAGAAATTTGTTTGAAAACATAAAATGTAAAATCGTGCAGCCTTAATGATTTCTATACGCTTAAAATGCTGTTCCTGAGTTGAAATGCACAGTTTCGTCATATATGCTGTCCATGCAATCCCTTCACACCAGAACACCTTTAACATTATTGGCCTTCATATTCATCACATTTCAAGTCATTCTGAAGAAGAAAATTGTGTGTTAACATGAACTTCACGCTCATGCAGCCTTCATGATTTTTCTGCTCTTAAAATGCTGGTCCGGAGCTGAAATGCACAGTTTGGTCAAATATGCTGTCAAAGTAATTCCTTCAAACCAGAACACCTTAAACATCATTTTTTTGTCATATTTATCACTTTTCAAATCATTCTGAAGAAGAAATTAGTTTGAAAGCATAAAGTGTAGAATCGTGAAGCCATAATGATTTCTATACACTTCAAATGCTGTTCCTGAGCTGAAATGCACAATTTGGTCAAACATGCTGTCCATGCAATTCCTTCAAACCAGAACACCTTAAACAATCATTTGTTTTCATATTTATCACTTCTCAAATCATTCTGAAGAAGAAAACTGTGTGTGAACATGAACTTCACGCAAATGCAGCCTTCATGATTTTTCTGCTCTTAAAATGCTGGTACGGAGCTGAAATGCACAGTTTGGTCAAATATGCTGTCAATGTAATTCCTTCAAACCAGAACACCTTAAACATCATTTGTTGTCATATTTATCACATCATTCTGAAGAAGAAATTTGTTTGAAAACATAACGTGTAGAATCGTGCAGCGTTAATGATTTCTATACGCTTCAAATGCTGTTCCTGAGCTGAAATGCACAGTTTGGTCAAATATGCTGTCCATGCAATTCCTTCAAGCCGTTCCACGTTAAACATCATTGGCCTTCATATTTATGACTTCTCAAATCATTGTGGAGAAGAAATTTGTGTGTCAACCTTATGTTCACGTAAATACAGCCGTCAAGATTTTTCTGCTCTTAAAATGCTGTTCCTGAACTGAAATGCACAATTTGGTGCATTTCAGCTGTTCCTGACCTGAAATGCACAATTTGGTCAAATATGCTGTCCATGCAATTCCTTCAAGCCGTTCCACGTTAAACATCATTGGCCTTCATATTTATGACTTCTCAAATCATTGTGGAGAAGAAATTTGTGTGTCAACCTTATGTTCACGTAAATACAGCCGTCAAGATTTTTCTGCTCTTAAAATGCTGTTCCTGAACTGAAATGCACAATTTGGTGCATTTCAGCTGTTCCTGACCTGAAATGCACAATTTGGTCAAATATGCTGTCCATGCAATTCCTTCAAACCAGAACACCTTAAACAATCATTTGTTTTCATATTTATCACTTCTCAAATCATTCTGAAGAAGAAATTTGTTTGAAAACATAAAATGTAGAATCGTGCAGCGTTAATGATTTCGATACGCTTCAAATGCTGTTCCTGAGCTGAAATGCACAGTTTCGTCAAATATGCTGTCCATGCAATCCCTTCACACCAGAACACCTTTAACATCATTTGTTGTCATATTTATCACTTCTCAAATCATTCTGAAGAAGAAATTTGTTTGAAAACATAAAGTGTAGAATCGTGCAGCCATAATGATTTCTATACACTTCCAATGCTGTTCCTGAGCTGAAATGCACAATTTGGTCAAATATTTTTTCCATGCAATTCCTTCAAACCAGAAAACCTTCATATTTGTCACATTTCAAGTCATTCTGAAGAAGAAAATTGTGTGTGAACATGAACTTCACGCCAAAGCAGCCTTCAAGATATTTCTGCTCTTAAAATGCTGGTCATCATCTGAAATGCACAGTTTGGTCAAATATGCTGTCCATGTAATTCCTTCAAACCAGAACACCTTTAACATCATTGGCCTTCATATTTATGACTTTTCAAATCATTTTGAAGAAGAAATTAGTTTGAAAACATAAAGTGTAGAATCGTGCAGCCATAATGATTTCTGTACGCAACAAATGCTGGTCCTGAGCTGAAATGCACAGTTTGGTCGAATATGCTGTCCATGCAATTCGTTCAAGCCGTTGCACGTTAAACATCACTGGCCTTCATATTTGTCACATTTCAAGTATTTCTGAAGAAGAAATTTGTGTGTGAACATGAACTTCAAGCTAATGCAGCCGTCATGATTTTTCTGGTCTTAAAGAGCTGGTCCTGAGCTGAAATGCACAATTTGGTCAAACATGCTGTCCATGCAATTCCTTCAAACCAGAACACCTTAAACAATCATTTGTTTTCATATTTATCACTTCTCAAATCATTCTGAAGAAGAAAATTGTGTGTGAACATGAACTTGACGCAAATGCAGCCTTCATGATTTTTCTGCTCTTAAAATGCTGGTACGGAGCTGAAATGCACAGTTTGGTCAAATATGCTGTCAATGTAATTCCTTCAAACCAGAACACCTTAAACATCATTTGTTGTCATATTTATCACTTCTCACATCATTCTGAAGAAGAAATTTGTTTGAAAACATAACGTGTAGAATCGTGCAGCGTTAATGATTTCTATACGCTTCAAATGCTGTTCCTGAGCTGAAATGCACAGTTTGGTCAAATATGCTGTCCATGCAATTCCTTCAAGCCGTTCCACGTTAAACATCATTGGCCTTCATATTTATGACTTCTCAAATCATTGTGGAGAAGAAATTTGTGTGTCAACCTTATGGTCACGTAAATACAGCCGTCAAGATTTTTCTGCTCTTAAAATGCTGTTCCTGAACTGAAATGCACAATTTGGTGCATTTCAGCTGTTCCTGACCTGAAATGCACAATTTGGTCAAATATGCTGTCCATGCAATTCCTTCAAACCAGAACACCTTAAACAATCATTTGTTTTCATATTTATCACTTCTCAAATCATTCTGAAGAAGAAATTTGTTTGAAAACATAAAATGTAGAATCGTGCAGCGTTAATGATTTCGATACGCTTCAAATGCTGTTCCTGAGCTGAAATGCACAGTTTCGTCAAATATGCTGTCCATGCAATCCCTTCACACCAGAACACCTTTAACATCATTTGTTGTCATATTTATCACTTCTCAAATCATTCTGAAGAAGAAATTTGTTTGAAAACATAAAGTGTAGAATCGTGCATCCATAATGATTTCTATACACTTCAAATGCTGTTCCTGAGCTGAAATGCACAATTTGGTCAAATATGCTGTCCATGCAATTCCTTCAAACCAGAAAACCTTCATATTTGTCACATTTCAAGTCATTCTGAAGAAGAAAATTGTGTGTGAACATGAACTTCACGCCAAAGCAGCCTTCAAGATATTTCTGCTCTTAAAATGCTGGTCATCAGCTGAAATGCACAGTTTGGTCAAACATGCTGTCCATGTAATTCCTTCAAACCAGAACACCTTTAACATCATTGGCCTTCATATTTATGACTTTTCAAATCATTTTGAAGAAGAAATTAGTTTGAAAACATAAAGTGTAGAATCGTGCAGCCATAATGATTTCTGTACGCAACAAATGCTGGTCCTGAGCTGAAATGCACAGTTTGGTCGAATATGCTGTCCATGCAATTCGTTCAAGCCGTTGCACGTTAAACATCACTGGCCTTCATATTTGTCACATTTCAAGTATTTCTGAAGAAGAAATTTGTGTGTGAACATGAACTTCACGCTAATGCAGCCGTCATGATTTTTCTGGTCTTAAGGAGCTGGTCCTGAGCTGAAATGCAGGGTTTGGTCAAATATGCTGTCCATGCAATTCCTTCAAACCAGAACACCTTAAACAATGATTTGTTTTCATATTTATCACTTTTCAAAGTATTTTGAAGAAGAAATTTGTTTGAAAACATAAAATGTAGAATCGTGCAGCGTTAATGATTTCTATACGCTTCAAATGCTGTTCCTGAGCTGAAATGCACAGTTTCGTCAAATATGTTGTCCATGCAATCCCTTCACACCAGAACACCTTTAACATCATTTGTTGTCATATTTATCACTTTTCTAATTATTCTGAAGAAGAAATTTGTTTGAAAACATAAAATGTAGAATCGTGCAGCGTTAATGATTTCTATACGCTTCAAATGCTGTTCCTGAGTTGAAATGCACAGTTTCGTCATATATGCTGTCCATGCAATCCCTTCACACCAGAACACCTTTAACATTATTGGCCTTCATATTCATCACATTTCAAGTCATTCTGAAGAAGAAAATTGTGTGTTAACATGAACTTCACGCTCATGCAGCCTTCATGATTTTTCTGCTCTTAAAATGCTGGTCCGGAGCTGAAATGCACAGTTTGGTCAAATATGCTGTCAAAGTAATTCCTTCAAACCAGAACACCTTAAACATCATTTTTTTGTCATATTTATCACTTTTCAAATCATTCTGAAGAAGAAATTAGTTTGAAAGCATAAAGTGTAGAATCGTGCAGCCATAATGATTTCTATACACTTCAAATGCTGTTCCTGAGCTGAAATGCACAGTTTGGTCAAATATGCTGTCCATGCAAGTCTTTCAAGCCGTAGCACGTTAAACATCATTGGCCTTCATATTTATGACTTCTCAAATCATTGTGGAGAAGAAATTTGTGTGTCCACCTTATCTTCACGTTACTACAGCCGTCAAGATTATTCTGCTCTTAAAATGCTGATCCTGAGCTGAAATGCACAATTTGGTCAAACATGCTGTCCATGCAATTCCTTCAAACCAGAACACCTTAAACAATCATTTGTTTTCATATTTATCACTTCTCAAATCATTCTGAAGAAGAAAACTGTGTGTGAACATGAACTTCACGCAAATGCAGCCTTCATGATTTTTCTGCTCTTAAAATGCTGGTACGGAGCTGAAATGCACAGTTTGGTCAAATATGCTGTCAATGTAATTCCTTCAAACCAGAACACCTTAAACATCATTTGTTGTCATATTTATCACATCATTCTGAAGAAGAAATTTGTTTGAAAACATAACGTGTAGAATCGTGCAGCGTTAATGATTTCTATACGCTTCAAATGCTGTTCCTGAGCTGAAATGCACAGTTTGGTCAAATATGCTGTCCATGCAATTCCTTCAAGCCGTTCCACGTTAAACATCATTGGCCTTCATATTTATGACTTCTCAAATCATTGTGGAGAAGAAATTTGTGTGTCAACCTTATGTTCACGTAAATACAGCCGTCAAGATTTTTCTGCTCTTAAAATGCTGTTCCTGAACTGAAATGCACAATTTGGTGCATTTCAGCTGTTCCTGACCTGAAATGCACAATTTGGTCAAATATGCTGTCCATGCAATTCCTTCAAGCCGTTCCACGTTAAACATCATTGGCCTTCATATTTATGACTTCTCAAATCATTGTGGAGAAGAAATTTGTGTGTCAACCTTATGTTCACGTAAATACAGCCGTCAAGATTTTTCTGCTCTTAAAATGCTGTTCCTGAACTGAAATGCACAATTTGGTGCATTTCAGCTGTTCCTGACCTGAAATGCACAATTTGGTCAAATATGCTGTCCATGCAATTCCTTCAAACCAGAACACCTTAAACAATCATTTGTTTTCATATTTATCACTTCTCAAATCATTCTGAAGAAGAAATTTGTTTGAAAACATAAAATGTAGAATCGTGCAGCGTTAATGATTTCGATACGCTTCAAATGCTGTTCCTGAGCTGAAATGCACAGTTTCGTCAAATATGCTGTCCATGCAATCCCTTCACACCAGAACACCTTTAACATCATTTGTTGTCATATTTATCACTTCTCAAATCATTCTGAAGAAGAAATTTGTTTGAAAACATAAAGTGTAGAATCGTGCAGCCATAATGATTTCTATACACTTCCAATGCTGTTCCTGAGCTGAAATGCACAATTTGGTCAAATATTTTTTCCATGCAATTCCTTCAAACCAGAAAACCTTCATATTTGTCACATTTCAAGTCATTCTGAAGAAGAAAATTGTGTGTGAACATGAACTTCACGCCAAAGCAGCCTTCAAGATATTTCTGCTCTTAAAATGCTGGTCATCATCTGAAATGCACAGTTTGGTCAAATATGCTGTCCATGTAATTCCTTCAAACCAGAACACCTTTAACATCATTGGCCTTCATATTTATGACTTTTCAAATCATTTTGAAGAAGAAATTAGTTTGAAAACATAAAGTGTAGAATCGTGCAGCCATAATGATTTCTGTACGCAACAAATGCTGGTCCTGAGCTGAAATGCACAGTTTGGTCGAATATGCTGTCCATGCAATTCGTTCAAGCCGTTGCACGTTAAACATCACTGGCCTTCATATTTGTCACATTTCAAGTATTTCTGAAGAAGAAATTTGTGTGTGAACATGAACTTCAAGCTAATGCAGCCGTCATGATTTTTCTGGTCTTAAAGAGCTGGTCCTGAGCTGAAATGCAGGGTTTGGTCAAATATGCTGTCCATGCAATTCCTTCAAACCAGAACACCTTAAACAATGATTTGTTTTCATATTTATCACTTTTCAAATTATTTTGAAGAAGAAATTTGTTTGAAAACATAAAATGTAGAATCGTGCAGCGTTAATGATTTCTATACGCTTCAAATGCTGTTCCTGAGCTGAAATGCACAGTTTCGTCAAATATGCTGTCCATGCAATCCCTTCACACCAGAACACCTTTAACATCATTTGTTGTCATATTTATCACTTTTCAAATTATTCTGAAGAAGAAATTTGTTTGAAAACATAACGTGTAGAATCGTGCAGCGTTAATGATTTCTATACGCTTCAAATGCTGTTCCTGAGCTGAAATGCACAGTTTGGTCAAATATGCTGTCCATGCAATTCCTTCAAGCCGTTCCACGTTAAACATCATTGGCCTTCATATTTATGACTTCTCAAATCATTGTGGAGAAGAAATTTGTGTGTCAACCTTATGTTCACGTAAATACAGCCGTCAAGATTTTTCTGCTCTTAAAATGCTGTTCCTGAACTGAAATGCACAATTTGGTGCATTTCAGCTGTTCCTGACCTGAAATGCACAATTTGGTCAAATATGCTGTCCATGCAATTCCTTCAAACCAGAACACCTTAAACAATCATTTGTTTTCATATTTATCACTTCTCAAATCATTCTGAAGAAGAAATTTGTTTGAAAACATAAAATGTAGAATCGTGCAGCGTTAATGATTTCGATACGCTTCAAATGCTGTTCCTGAGCTGAAATGCACAGTTTCGTCAAATATGCTGTCCATGCAATCCCTTCACACCAGATCACCTTTAACATCATTTGTTGTCATATTTATCACTTCTCAAATCATTCTGAAGAAGAAATTTGTTTGAAAACATAAAGTGTAGAATCGTGCATCCATAATGATTTCTATACACTTCAAATGCTGTTCCTGAGCTGAAATGCACAGTTTCGTCAAATATGCTGTCCATGCAATTCCTTCAAACCAGAAAACCTTCATATTTGTCACATTTCAAGTCATTCTGAAGAAGAACATTGTGTGTGAACATGAACTTCACGCCAAAGCAGCCTTCAAGATATTTCTGCTCTTAAAATGCTGGTCATCAGCTGAAATGCACAGTTTGGTCAAATATGCTGTCCATGTAATTCCTTCAAACCAGAACACCTTTAACATCATTGGCCTTCATATTTATGACTTTTCAAATCATTTTGAAGAAGAAATTAGTTTGAAAACATAAAGTGTAGAATCGTGCAGCCATAATGATTTCTGTACGCAACAAATGCTGGTCCTGAGCTGAAATGCACAGTTTGGTCGAATATGCTGTCCATGCAATTCGTTCAAGCCGTTGCACGTTAAACATCACTGGCCTTCATATTTGTCACATTTCAAGTATTTCTGAAGAAGAAATTTGTGTGTGAACATGAACTTCACGCTAATGCAGCCGTCATGATTTTTCTGGTCTTAAGGAGCTGGTCCTGAGCTGAAATGCAGGGTTTGGTCAAATATGCTGTCCATGCAATTCCTTCAAACCAGAACACCTTAAACAATGATTTGTTTTCATATTTATCACTTTTCAAATTATTCTGAAGAAGAAATTTGTTTGAAAACATAAAATGTAGAATCGTGCAGCCTTAATGATTTCTATACGCTTCAAATGCTGTTCCTGAGTTGAAATGCACAGTTTCGTCATATATGCTGTCCATGCAATCCCTTCACACCAGAACACCTTTAACATGATTGGCCTTCATATTCATCACATTTCAAGTCATTCTGAAGAAGAAAATTGTGTGTGAACATGAACTTCACGCTCATGCAGCCTTCATGATTTTTGTGCTCTTAAAATGCTGGTCCGGAGCTGAAATGCACAGTTTGGTCAAATATGCTGTCAAAGTAATTCCTTCAAACCAGAACACCTTAAACAATCATTTGTTTTCATATTTATCACTTCTCAAATCATTCTGAAGAAGAAAATTGTGTGTGAACATGAACTTGACGCAAATGCAGCCTTCATGATTTTTCTGCTCTTAAAATGCTGGTACGGAGCTGAAATGCACAGTTTGGTCAAATATGCTGTCAATGTAATTCCTTCAAACCAGAACACCTTAAACATCATTTGTTGTCATATTTATCACTTCTCACATCATTCTGAAGAAGAAATTTGTTTGAAAACATAACGTGTAGAATCGTGCAGCGTTAATGATTTCTATACGCTTCAAATGCTGTTCCTGAGCTGAAATGCACAATTTGGTCAAATATGCTGTCCATGCAATTCCTTCAAGCCGTTCCACGTTAAACATCATTGGCCTTCATATTTATGACTTCTCAAATCATTGTGGAGAAGAAATTTGTGTGTCAACCTTATGTTCACGTAAATACAGCCGTCAAGATTTTTCTGCTCTTAAAATGCTGTTCCTGAACTGAAATGCACAATTTGGTGCATTTCAGCTGTTCCTGACCTGAAATGCACAATTTGGTCAAATATGCTGTCCATGCAATTCCTTCAAACCAGAACACCTTAAACAATCATTTGTTTTCATATTTATCACTTCTCAAATCATTCTGAAGAAGAAATTTGTTTGAAAACATAAAGTGTAGAATCGTGCATCCATAATGATTTCTATACACTTCAAATGCTGTTCCTGAGCTGAAATGCACAGTTTCGTCAAATATGCTGTCCATGCAATTCCTTCAAACCAGAAAACCTTCATATTTGTCACATTTCAAGTCATTCTGAAGAAGAACATTGTGTGTGAACATGAACTTCACGCCAAAGCAGCCTTCAAGATATTTCTGCTCTTAAAATGCTGGTCATCAGCTGAAATGCACAGTTTGGTCAAATATGCTGTCCATGTAATTCCTTCAAACCAGAACACCTTTAACATCATTGGCCTTCATATTTATGACTTTTCAAATCATTTTGACGAAGAAATTAGTTTGAAAACATAAAGTGTAGAATCGTGCAGCCATAATGATTTCTGTACGCAACAAATGCTGGTCCTGAGCTGAAATGCACAGTTTGGTCAAATATGCTGTCCATGCAATTCGTTCAAGCCGTTGCACGTTAAACATCACTGGCCTTCATATTTGTCACATTTCAAGTATTTCTGAAGAAGAAATTTGTGTGTGAACATGAACTTCACGCTAATGCAGCCGTCATGATTTTTCTGGTCTTAAGGAGCTGGTCCTGAGCTGAAATGCAGGGTTTGGTCAAATATGCTGTCCATGCAATTCCTTCAAACCAGAACACCTTAAACAATGATTTGTTTTCATATTTATCACTTTTCAAATTATTCTGAAGAAGAAATTTGTTTGAAAACATAAAATGTAGAATCGTGCAGCCTTAATGATTTCTATACGCTTCAAATGCTGTTCCTGAGTTGAAATGCACAGTTTCGTCATATATGCTGTCCATGCAATCCCTTCACACCAGAACACCTTTAACATGATTGGCCTTCATATTCATCACATTTCAAGTCATTCTGAAGAAGAAAATTGTGTGTGAACATGAACTTCACGCTCATGCAGCCTTCATGATTTTTGTGCTCTTAAAATGCTGGTCCGGAGCTGAAATGCACAGTTTGGTCAAATATGCTGTCAAAGTAATTCCTTCAAACCAGAACACCTTAAACATCATTTTTTGTCATATTTATCACTTTTCAAATCATTCTGAAGAAGAAATTAGTTTGAAAGCATAAAGTGTAGAATCGTGCAGCCATAATGATTTCTATACACTTCAAATGCTGTTCCTGAGCTGAAATGCACAGTTTGGTCAAATATGCTGTCCATGCAAGTCTTTCAAGCCGTAGCACGTTAAACATCATTGGCCTTCATATTTATGACTTCTCAAATCATTGTGGAGAAGAAATTTGTGTGTCCACCTTATCTTCACGTTACTACAGCCGTCAAGATTTTTCTGCTCTTAAAATGCTGTTCCTGAGCTGAAATGCACAATTTGGTCAAACATGCTGTCCATGCAATTCCTTCAAACCAGAACACCTTAAACAATCATTTGTTTTCATATTTATCACTTCTCAAATCATTCTGAAGAAGAAAATTGTGTGTGAACATGAACTTGACGCAAATGCAGCCTTCATGATTTTTCTGCTCTTAAAATGCTGGTACGGAGCTGAAATGCACAGTTTGGTCAAATATGCTGTCAATGTAATTCCTTCAAACCAGAACACCTTAAACATCATTTGTTGTCATATTTATCACTTCTCACATCATTCTGAAGAAGAAATTTGTTTGAAAACATAACGTGTAGAATCGTGCAGCGTTAATGATTTCTATACGCTTCAAATGCTGTTCCTGAGCTGAAATGCACAATTTGGTCAAATATGCTGTCCATGCAATTCCTTCAAGCCGTTCCACGTTAAACATCATTGGCCTTCATATTTATGACTTCTCAAATCATTGTGGAGAAGAAATTTGTGTGTCAACCTTATGTTCACGTAAATACAGCCGTCAAGATTTTTCTACTCTTAAAATGCTGTTCCTGAACTGAAATGCACAATTTGGTGCATTTCAGCTGTTCCTGACCTGAAATGCACAATTTGGTCAAATATGCTGTCCATGCAATTCCTTCAAACCAGAACACCTTAAACAATAATTTGTTTTCATATTTATCACTTCTCAAATCATTCTGAAGAAGAAATTTGTTTGAAAACATAAAATGTAGAATCGTGCAGCGTTAATGATTTCGATACGCTTCAAATGCTGTTCCTGAGCTGAAATGCACAGTTTCGTCAAATATGCTGTCCATGCAATCCCTTCACACCAGAACACCTTTAACATCATTTGTTGTCATATTTATCACTTCTCAAATCATTCTGAAGAAAAAATTTGTTTGAAAACATAAAGTGTAGAATCGTGTATCCATAATGATTTCTATACACTTCAAATGCTGTTCCTGAGCTGAAATGCACAATTTGGTCAAATATGCTGTCCATGCAATTCCTTCAAACCAGAAAACCTTCATATTTGTCACATTTCAAGTCATTCTGAAGAAGAAAATTGTGTGTGAACATGAACTTCACGCCAAAGCAGCCTTCAAGATATTTCTGCTCTTAAAATGCTGGTCATCAGCTGAAATGCACAGTTTGGTCAAATATGCTGTCCATGTAATTCCTTCAAACCAGAACACCTTTAACATCATTGGCCTTCATATTTATGACTTTTCAAATCATTTTGAATAAGAAATTAGTTTGAAAACGTAAAGTGTAGAATCGTTCAGCCATAATGATTTCTGTACGCAACAAATGCTGGTCCTGAGCTGAAATGCACAGTTTGGTCGAATATGCTGTCCATGCAATTCGTTCAAGCCGTTGCACGTTAAACATCACTGGCCTTCATATTTGTCACATTTCAAGTATTTCTGAAGAAGAAATTTGTGTGTGAACATGAACTTCACGCTAATGCAGCCGTCATGATTTTTCTGGTCTTAAGGAGCTGGTCCTGAGCTGAAATGCAGGGTTTGGTCAAATATGCTGTCCATGCAATTCCTTCAAACCAGAACACCTTAAACAATGATTTGTTTTCATATTTATCACTTTTCAAATTATTCTGAAGAAGAAATTTGTTTGAAAACATAAAATGTAGAATCGTGCAGCCTTAATGATTTCTATACGCTTCAAATGCTGTTCCTGAGTTGAAATGCACAGTTTCGTCATATATGCTGTCCATGCAATCCCTTCACACCAGAACACCTTTAACATGATTGGCCTTCATATTCATCACATTTCAAGTCATTCTGAAGAAGAAAATTGTGTGTGAACATGAACTTCACGCTCATGCAGCCTTCATGATTTTTGTGCTCTTAAAATGCTGGTCCGGAGCTGAAATGCACAGTTTGGTCAAATATGCTGTCAAAGTAATTCCTTCAAACCAGAACACCTTAAACATCATTTTTTGTCATATTTATCACTTTTCAAATCATTCTGAAGAAGAAATTAGTTTGAAAGCATAAAGTGTAGAATCGTGCAGCCATAATGATTTCTATACACTTCAAATGCTGTTCCTGAGCTGAAATGCACAGTTTGGTCAAATATGCTGTCCATGCAAGTCTTTCAAGCCGTAGCACGTTAAACATCATTGGCCTTCATATTTATGACTTCTCAAATCATTGTGGAGAAGAAATTTGTGTGTCCACCTTATCTTCACGTTACTACAGCCGTCAAGATTTTTCTGCTCTTAAAATGCTGTTCCTGAGCTGAAATGCACAATTTGGTCAAACATGCTGTCCATGCAATTCCTTCAAACCAGAACACCTTAAACAATCATTTGTTTTCATATTTATCACTTCTCAAATCATTCTGAAGAAGAAAATTGTGTGTGAACATGAACTTGACGCAAATGCAGCCTTCATGATTTTTCTGCTCTTAAAATGCTGGTACGGAGCTGAAATGCACAGTTTGGTCAAATATGCTGTCAATGTAATTCCTTCAAACCAGAACACCTTAAACATCATTTGTTGTCATATTTATCACTTCTCACATCATTCTGAAGAAGAAATTTGTTTGAAAACATAACGTGTAGAATCGTGCAGCGTTAATGATTTCTATACGCTTCAAATGCTGTTCCTGAGCTGAAATGCACAATTTGGTCAAATATGCTGTCCATGCAATTCCTTCAAGCCGTTCCACGTTAAACATCATTGGCCTTCATATTTATGACTTCTCAAATCATTGTGGAGAAGAAATTTGTCTGTCAACCTTATGTTCATGTAAATACAGCCGTCAAGATTTTTCTGCTCTTAAAATGCTGTTCCTGAACTGAAATGCACAATTTGGTGCATTTCAGCTGTTCCTGACCTGAAATGCACAATTTGGTCAAATATGCTGTCCATGCAATTCCTTCAAACCAGAACACCTTAAACAATAATTTGTTTTCATATTTATCACTTCTCAAATCATTCTGAAGAAGAAATTTGTTTGAAAACATAAAATGTAGAATCGTGCAGCGTTAATGATTTCGATACGCTTCAAATGCTGTTCCTGAGCTGAAATGCACAGTTTCGTCAAATATGCTGTCCATGCAATCCCTTCACACCAGAACACCTTTAACATCATTTGTTGTCATATTTATCACTTCTCAAATCATTCTGAAGAAAAAATTTGTTTGAAAACATAAAGTGTAGAATCGTGCATCCATAATGATTTCTATACACTTCAAATGCTGTTCCTGAGCTGAAATGCACAATTTGGTCAAATATGCTGTCCATGCAATTCCTTCAAACCAGAAAACCTTCATATTTGTCACATTTCAAGTCATTCTGAAGAAGAAAATTGTGTGTGAACATGAACTTCACGCCAAAGCAGCCTTCAAGATATTTCTGCTCTTAAAATGCTGGTCATCAGCTGAAATGCACAGTTTGGTCAAATATGCTGTCCATGTAATTCCTTCAAACCAGAACACCTTTAACATCATTGGCCTTCATATTTATGACTTTTCAAATCATTTTGAATAAGAAATTAGTTTGAAAACGTAAAGTGTAGAATCGTTCAGCCATAATGATTTCTGTACGCAACAAATGCTGGTCCTGAGCTGAAATGCACAGTTTGGTCGAATATGCTGTCCATGCAATTCGTTCAAGCCGTTGCACGTTAAACATCACTGGCCTTCATATTTGTCACATTTCAAGTATTTCTGAAGAAGAAATTTGTGTGTGAACATGAACTTCACGCTAATGCAGCCGTCATGATTTTTCTGGTCTTAAGGAGCTGGTCCTGAGCTGAAATGCAGGGTTTGGTCAAATATGCTGTCCATGCAATTCCTTCAAACCAGAACACCTTAAACAATGATTTGTTTTCATATTTATCACTTTTCAAATTATTCTGAAGAAGAAATTTGTTTGAAAACATAAAATGTAGAATCGTGCAGCCTTAATGATTTCTATACGCTTCAAATGCTGTTCCTGAGTTGAAATGCACAGTTTCGTCATATATGCTGTCCATGCAATCCCTTCACACCAGAACACCTTTAACATCATTGGCCTTCATATTCATCACATTTCAAGTCATTCTGAAGAAGAAAATTGTGTGTGAACATGAACTTCACGCTCATGCAGCCTTCATGATTTTTCTGCTCTTAAAATGCTGGTCCGGAGCTGAAATTCACAGTTTGGTCAAATATGCTGTCAAAGTAATTCCTTCAAACCAGAACACCTTAAACATCATTTTTTGTCATATTTATCACTTTTCAAATCATTCTGAAGAAGAAATTAGTGTGAAAGCATAAAGTGTAGAATCGTGCAGCCATAATGATTTCTATACACTTCAAATGCTGTTCCTGAGCTGAAATGCACAGTTTGGTCAAATATGCTGTCCATGCAAGTCTTTCAAGCCGTAGCACGTTAAACATCATTGGCCTTCATATTTATGACTTCTCAAATCATTGTTGAGAAGAAATTTGTGTGTCCATCTTATCTTCACGTTACTACAGCCGTCAAGATTTTTCTGCTCGTAAAATGCTGTTCCTGAGCTGAAATGCACAATTTGGTCAAACATGCTGTCCATGCAATTCCTTCAAACCAGAACACCTTAAACAATCATTTGTTTTCATATTTATCACTTCTCAAATCATTCTGAAGAAGAAAATTGTGTGTGAACATGAACTTCACGCAAATGCAGCCTTCATGATTTTTCTGCTCTTAAAATGCTGGTACGGAGCTGAAATGCACAGTTTGGTCAAATATGCTGTCAATGTAATTCCTTCAAATCAGAACACCTTAAACATCATTTGTTGTCATATTTATCACTTCTCACATCATTCTGAAGAAGAAATTTGTTTGAAAACATAACGTGTAGAATCGTGCAGCGTTAATGATTTCGATACGCTTCAAATGCTGTTCCTGAGCTGAAATGCACAGTTTGGTCAAATATGCTGTCCATGCAATTCCTTCAAGCCGTTCCACGTTAAACATCATTGGCCTTCATATTTATGACTTCTCAAATCATTGTGGAGAAGAAATTTGTGTGTCAACCTTATGTTCACGTAAATACAGCCGTCAAGATTTTTCTGCTCTTAAAATGCTGTTCCTGAACTGAAATGCACAATTTGGTGCATTTCAGCTGTTCCTGACCTGAAATGCACAATTTGGTCAAATATGCTGTCCATGCAATTCCTTCAAGCCGTTCCACGTTAAACATCATTGGCCTTCATATTTATGACTTCTCAAATCATTGTGGAGAAGAAATTTGTGTGTCAACCTTATGTTCACGTAAATACAGCCGTCAAGATTTTTCTGCTCTTAAAATGCTGTTCCTGAACTGAAATGCACAATTTGGTGCATTTCAGCTGTTCCTGACCTGAAATGCACAATTTGGTCAAATATGCTGTCCATGCAATTCCTTCAAACCAGAACACCTTAAACAATCATTTGTTTTCATATTTATCACTTCTCAAATCATTCTGAAGAAGAAATTTGTTTGAAAACATAAAATGTAGAATCGTGCAGCGTTAATGATTTCGATACGCTTCAAATGCTGTTCCTGAGCTGAAATGCACAGTTTCGTCAAATATGCTGTCCATGCAATCCCTTCACACCAGAACACCTTTAACATCATTTGTTGTCATATTTATCACTTCTCAAATCATTCTGAAGAAGAAATTTGTTTGAAAACATAAAGTGTAGAATCGTGCAGCCATAATGATTTCTATACACTTCAAATGCTGTTCCTGAGCTGAAATGCACAATTTGGTCAAATATGCTTTCCATGCAATTCCTTCAAACCAGAAAACCTTCATATTTGTCACATTTCAAGTCATTCTGAAGAAGAAAATTGTGTGTGAACATGAACTTCACGCCAAAGCAGCCTTCAAGATATTTCTGCTCTTAAAATGCTGGTCATCATCTGAAATGCACAGTTTGGTCAAATATGCTGTCCATGTAATTCCTTCAAACCAGAACACCTTTAACATCATTGGCCTTCATATTTATGACTTTTCAAATCATTTTGAAGAAGAAATTAGTTTGAAAACATAAAGTGTAGAATCGTGCAGCCATAATGATTTCTGTACGCAACAAATGCTGGTCCTGAGCTGAAATGCACAGTTTGGTCGAATATGCTGTCCATGCAATTCGTTCAAGCCGTTGCACGTTAAACATCACTGGCCTTCATATTTGTCACATTTCAAGTATTTCTGAAGAAGAAATTTGTGTGTGAACATGAACTTCACGCTAATGCAGCCGTCATGATTTTTCTGGTCTTAAAGAGCTGGTCCTGAGCTGAAATGCAGGGTTTGGTCAAATATGCTGTCCATGCAATTCCTTCAAACCAGAACACCTTAAACAATGATTTGTTTTCATATTTATCACTTTTCAAATTATTTTGAAGAAGAAATTTGTTTGAAAACATAAAATGTAGAATCGTGCAGCGTTAATGATTTCTATACGCTTCAAATGCTGTTCCTGAGCTGAAATGCACAGTTTCGTCAAATATGCTGTCCATGCAATCCCTTCACACCAGAACACCTTTAACATCATTTGTTGTCATATTTATCACTTTTCAAATTATTCTGAAGAAGAAATTTGTTTGAAAACATAAAATGTAAAATCGTGCAGCCTTAATGATTTCTATACGCTTCAAATGCTGTTCCTGAGTTGAAATGCACAGTTTCGTCATATATGCTGTCCATGCAATCCCTTCACACCAGAACACCTTTAACATTATTGGCCTTCATATTCATCACATTTCAAGTCATTCTGAAGAAGAAAATTGTGTGTTAACATGAACTTCACGCTCATGCAGCCTTCATGATTTTTCTGCTCTTAAAATGCTGGTCCGGAGCTGAAATGCACAGTTTGGTCAAATATGCTGTCAAAGTAATTCCTTCAAACCAGAACACCTTAAACATCATTTTTTTGTCATATTTATCACTTTTCAAATCATTCTGAAGAAGAAATTAGTTTGAAAGCATAAAGTGTAGAATCGTGCAGCCATAATGATTTCTATACACTTCAAATGCTGTTCCTGAGCTGAAATGCACAGTTTGGTCAAATATGCTGTCCATGCAATTCCTTCAAACCAGAAAACCTTCATATTTGTCACATTTCAAGTCATTCTGAAGAAGAACATTGTGTGTGAACATGAACTTCACGCCAAAGCAGCCTTCAAGATATTTCTGCTCTTAAAATGCTGGTCATCAGCTGAAATGCACAGTTTGGTCAAATATGCTGTCCATGTAATTCCTTCAAACCAGAACACCTTTAACATCATTGGCCTTCATATTTATGACTTTTCAAATCATTTTGAAGAAGAAATTAGTTTGAAAACATAAAGTGTAGAATCGTGCAGCCATAATGATTTCTGTACGCAACAAATGCTGGTCCTGAGCTGAAATGCACAGTTTGGTCGAATATGCTGTCCATGCAATTCGTTCAAGCCGTTGCACGTTAAACATCACTGGCCTTCATATTTGTCACATTTCAAGTATTTCTGAAGAAGAAATTTGTGTGTGAACATGAACTTCACGCTAATGCAGCCGTCATGATTTTTCTGGTCTTAAGGAGCTGGTCCTGAGCTGAAATGCAGGGTTTGGTCAAATATGCTGTCCATGCAATTCCTTCAAACCAGAACACCTTAAACAATGATTTGTTTTCATATTTATCACTTTTCAAATTATTCTGAAGAAGAAATTTGTTTGAAAACATAAAATGTAGAATCGTGCAGCCTTAATGATTTCTATACGCTTCAAATGCTGTTCCTGAGTTGAAATGCACAGTTTCGTCATATATGCTGTCCATGCAATCCCTTCACACCAGAACACCTTTAACATGATTGGCCTTCATATTCATCACATTTCAAGTCATTCTGAAGAAGAAAATTGTGTGTGAACATGAACTTCACGCTCATGCAGCCTTCATGATTTTTGTGCTCTTAAAATGCTGGTCCGGAGCTGAAATGCACAGTTTGGTCAAATATGCTGTCAAAGTAATTCCTTCAAACCAGAACACCTTAAACATCATTTTTTGTCATATTTATCACTTTTCAAATCATTCTGAAGAAGAAATTAGTTTGAAAGCATAAAGTGTAGAATCGTGCAGCCATAATGATTTCTATACACTTCAAATGCTGTTCCTGAGCTGAAATGCACAGTTTGGTCAAATATGCTGTCCATGCAAGTCTTTCAAGCCGTAGCACGTTAAACATCATTGGCCTTCATATTTATGACTTCTCAAATCATTGTGGAGAAGAAATTTGTGTGTCCACCTTATCTTCACGTTACTACAGCCGTCAAGATTTTTCTGCTCTTAAAATGCTGTTCCTGAGCTGAAATGCACAATTTGGTCAAACATGCTGTCCATGCAATTCCTTCAAACCAGAACACCTTAAACAATCATTTGTTTTCATATTTATCACTTCTCAAATCATTCTGAAGAAGAAAATTGTGTGTGAACATGAACTTGACGCAAATGCAGCCTTCATGATTTTTCTGCTCTTAAAATGCTGGTACGGAGCTGAAATGCACAGTTTGGTCAAATATGCTGTCAATGTAATTCCTTCAAACCAGAACACCTTAAACATCATTTGTTGTCATATTTATCACTTCTCACATCATTCTGAAGAAGAAATTTGTTTGAAAACATAACGTGTAGAATCGTGCAGCGTTAATGATTTCTATACGCTTCAAATGCTGTTCCTGAGCTGAAATGCACAATTTGGTCAAATATGCTGTCCATGCAATTCCTTCAAGCCGTTCCACGTTAAACATCATTGGCCTTCATATTTATGACTTCTCAAATCATTGTGGAGAAGAAATTTGTGTGTCAACCTTATGTTCACGTAAATACAGCCGTCAAGATTTTTCTGCTCTTAAAATGCTGTTCCTGAACTGAAATGCACAATTTGGTGCATTTCAGCTGTTCCTGACCTGAAATGCACAATTTGGTCAAATATGCTGTCCATGCAATTCCTTCAAACCAGAACACCTTAAACAATAATTTGTTTTCATATTTATCACTTCTCAAATCATTCTGAAGAAGAAATTTGTTTGAAAACATAAAATGTAGAATCGTGCAGCGTTAATGATTTCGATACGCTTCAAATGCTGTTCCTGAGCTGAAATGCACAGTTTCGTCAAATATGCTGTCCATGCAATCCCTTCACACCAGAACACCTTTAACATCATTTGTTGTCATATTTATCACTTCTCAAATCATTCTGAAGAAAAAATTTGTTTGAAAACATAAAGTGTAGAATCGTGCATCCATAATGATTTCTATACACTTCAAATGCTGTTCCTGAGCTGAAATGCACAATTTGGTCAAATATGCTGTCCATGCAATTCCTTCAAACCAGAAAACCTTCATATTTGTCACATTTCAAGTCATTCTGAAGAAGAAAATTGTGTGTGAACATGAACTTCACGCCAAAGCAGCCTTCAAGATATTTCTGCTCTTAAAATGCTGGTCATCAGCTGAAATGCACAGTTTGGTCAAATATGCTGTCCATGTAATTCCTTCAAACCAGAACACCTTTAACATCATTGGCCTTCATATTTATGACTTTTCAAATCATTTTGAATAAGAAATTAGTTTGAAAACGTAAAGTGTAGAATCGTTCAGCCATAATGATTTCTGTACGCAACAAATGCTGGTCCTGAGCTGAAATGCACAGTTTGGTCGAATATGCTGTCCATGCAATTCGTTCAAGCCGTTGCACGTTAAACATCACTGGCCTTCATATTTGTCACATTTCAAGTATTTCTGAAGAAGAAATTTGTGTGTGAACATGAACTTCACGCTAATGCAGCCGTCATGATTTTTCTGGTCTTAAGGAGCTGGTCCTGAGCTGAAATGCAGGGTTTGGTCAAATATGCTGTCCATGCAATTCCTTCAAACCAGAACACCTTAAACAATGATTTGTTTTCATATTTATCACTTTTCAAATTATTCTGAAGAAGAAATTTGTTTGAAAACATAAAATGTAGAATCGTGCAGCCTTAATGATTTCTATACGCTTAAAATGCTGTTCCTGAGTTGAAATGCACAGTTTCGTCATATATGCTGTCCATGCAATCCCTTCACACCAGAACACCTTTAACATGATTGGCCTTCATATTCATCACATTTCAAGTCATTCTGAAGAAGAAAATTGTGTGTGAACATGAACTTCACGCTCATGCAGCCTTCATGATTTTTGTGCTCTTAAAATGCTGGTCCGGAGCTGAAATGCACAGTTTGGTCAAATATGCTGTCAAAGTAATTCCTTCAAACCAGAACACCTTAAACATCATTTTTTGTCATATTTATCACTTTTCAAATCATTCTGAAGAAGAAATTAGTTTGAAAGCATAAAGTGTAGAATCGTGCAGCCATAATGATTTCTATACACTTCAAATGCTGTTCCTGAGCTGAAATGCACAGTTTGGTCAAATATGCTGTCCATGCAAGTCTTTCAAGCCGTAGCACGTTAAACATCATTGGCCTTCATATTTATGACTTCTCAAATCATTGTGGAGAAGAAATTTGTGTGTCCACCTTATCTTCACGTTACTACAGCCGTCAAGATTTTTCTGCTCTTAAAATGCTGTTCCTGAGCTGAAATGCACAATTTGGTCAAACATGCTGTCCATGCAATTCCTTCAAACCAGAACACCTTAAACAATCATTTGTTTTCATATTTATCACTTCTCAAATCATTCTGAAGAAGAAAATTGTGTGTGAACATGAACTTGACGCAAATGCAGCCTTCATGATTTTTCTGCTCTTAAAATGCTGGTACGGAGCTGAAATGCACAGTTTGGTCAAATATGCTGTCAATGTAATTCCTTCAAACCAGAACACCTTAAACATCATTTGTTGTCATATTTATCACTTCTCACATCATTCTGAAGAAGAAATTTGTTTGAAAACATAACGTGTAGAATCGTGCAGCGTTAATGATTTCTATACGCTTCAAATGCTGTTCCTGAGCTGAAATGCACAATTTGGTCAAATATGCTGTCCATGCAATTCCTTCAAGCCGTTCCACGTTAAACATCATTGGCCTTCATATTTATGACTTCTCAAATCATTGTGGAGAAGAAATTTGTCTGTCAACCTTATGTTCATGTAAATACAGCCGTCAAGATTTTTCTGCTCTTAAAATGCTGTTCCTGAACTGAAATGCACAATTTGGTGCATTTCAGCTGTTCCTGACCTGAAATGCACAATTTGGTCAAATATGCTGTCCATGCAATTCCTTCAAACCAGAACACCTTAAACAATAATTTGTTTTCATATTTATCACTTCTCAAATCATTCTGAAGAAGAAATTTGTTTGAAAACATAAAATGTAGAATCGTGCAGCGTTAATGATTTCGATACGCTTCAAATGCTGTTCCTGAGCTGAAATGCACAGTTTCGTCAAATATGCTGTCCATGCAATCCCTTCACACCAGAACACCTTTAACATCATTTGTTGTCATATTTATCACTTCTCAAATCATTCTGAAGAAAAAATTTGTTTGAAAACATAAAGTGTAGAATCGTGCATCCATAATGATTTCTATACACTTCAAATGCTGTTCCTGAGCTGAAATGCACAATTTGGTCAAATATGCTGTCCATGCAATTCCTTCAAACCAGAAAACCTTCATATTTGTCACATTTCAAGTCATTCTGAAGAAGAAAATTGTGTGTGAACATGAACTTCACGCCAAAGCAGCCTTCAAGATATTTCTGCTCTTAAAATGCTGGTCATCAGCTGAAATGCACAGTTTGGTCAAATATGCTGTCCATGTAATTCCTTCAAACCAGAACACCTTTAACATCATTGGCCTTCATATTTATGACTTTTCAAATCATTTTGAATAAGAAATTAGTTTGAAAACGTAAAGTGTAGAATCGTTCAGCCATAATGATTTCTGTACGCAACAAATGCTGGTCCTGAGCTGAAATGCACAGTTTGGTCGAATATGCTGTCCATGCAATTCGTTCAAGCCGTTGCACGTTAAACATCACTGGCCTTCATATTTGTCACATTTCAAGTATTTCTGAAGAAGAAATTTGTGTGTGAACATGAACTTCACGCTAATGCAGCCGTCATGATTTTTCTGGTCTTAAGGAGCTGGTCCTGAGCTGAAATGCAGGGTTTGGTCAAATATGCTGTCCATGCAATTCCTTCAAACCAGAACACCTTAAACAATGATTTGTTTTCATATTTATCACTTTTCAAATTATTCTGAAGAAGAAATTTGTTTGAAAACATAAAATGTAGAATCGTGCAGCCTTAATGATTTCTATACGCTTCAAATGCTGTTCCTGAGTTGAAATGCACAGTTTCGTCATATATGCTGTCCATGCAATCCCTTCACACCAGAACACCTTTAACATCATTGGCCTTCATATTCATCACATTTCAAGTCATTCTGAAGAAGAAAATTGTGTGTGAACATGAACTTCACGCTCATGCAGCCTTCATGATTTTTCTGCTCTTAAAATGCTGGTCCGGAGCTGAAATGCACAGTTTGGTCAAATATGCTGTCAAAGTAATTCCTTCAAACCAGAACACCTTAAACATCATTTTTTGTCATATTTATCACTTTTCAAATCATTCTGAAGAAGAAATTAGTGTGAAAGCATAAAGTGTAGAATCGTGCAGCCATAATGATTTCTATACACTTCAAATGCTGTTCCTGAGCTGAAATGCACAGTTTGGTCAAATATGCTGTCCATGCAAGTCTTTCAAGCCGTAGCACGTTAAACATCATTGGCCTTCATATTTATGACTTCTCAAATCATTGTTGAGAAGAAATTTGTGTGTCCATCTTATCTTCACGTTACTACAGCCGTCAAGATTTTTCTGCTCGTAAAATGCTGTTCCTGAGCTGAAATGCACAATTTGGTCAAACATGCTGTCCATGCAATTCCTTCAAACCAGAACACCTTAAACAATCATTTGTTTTCATATTTATCACTTCTCAAATCATTCTGAAGAAGAAAATTGTGTGTGAACATGAACTTCACGCAAATGCAGCCTTCATGATTTTTCTGCTCTTAAAATGCTGGTACGGAGCTGAAATGCACAGTTTGGTCAAATATGCTGTCAATGTAATTCCTTCAAATCAGAACACCTTAAACATCATTTGTTGTCATATTTATCACTTCTCACATCATTCTGAAGAAGAAATTTGTTTGAAAACATAACGTGTAGAATCGTGCAGCGTTAATGATTTCGATACGCTTCAAATGCTGTTCCTGAGCTGAAATGCACAGTTTGGTCAAATATGCTGTCCATGCAATTCCTTCAAGCCGTTCCACGTTAAACATCATTGGCCTTCATATTTATGACTTCTCAAATCATTGTGGAGAAGAAATTTGTGTGTCAACCTTATGTTCACGTAAATACAGCCGTCAAGATTTTTCTGCTCTTAAAATGCTGTTCCTGAACTGAAATGCACAATTTGGTGCATTTCAGCTGTTCCTGACCTGAAATGCACAATTTGGTCAAATATGCTGTCCATGCAATTCCTTCAAGCCGTTCCACGTTAAACATCATTGGCCTTCATATTTATGACTTCTCAAATCATTGTGGAGAAGAAATTTGTGTGTCAACCTTATGTTCACGTAAATACAGCCGTCAAGATTTTTCTGCTCTTAAAATGCTGTTCCTGAACTGAAATGCACAATTTGGTGCATTTCAGCTGTTCCTGACCTGAAATGCACAATTTGGTCAAATATGCTGTCCATGCAATTCCTTCAAACCAGAACACCTTAAACAATCATTTGTTTTCATATTTATCACTTCTCAAATCATTCTGAAGAAGAAATTTGTTTGAAAACATAAAATGTAGAATCGTGCAGCGTTAATGATTTCGATACGCTTCAAATGCTGTTCCTGAGCTGAAATGCACAGTTTCGTCAAATATGCTGTCCATGCAATCCCTTCACACCAGAACACCTTTAACATCATTTGTTGTCATATTTATCACTTCTCAAATCATTCTGAAGAAGAAATTTGTTTGAAAACATAAAGTGTAGAATCGTGCAGCCATAATGATTTCTATACACTTCAAATGCTGTTCCTGAGCTGAAATGCACAATTTGGTCAAATATGCTTTCCATGCAATTCCTTCAAACCAGAAAACCTTCATATTTGTCACATTTCAAGTCATTCTGAAGAAGAAAATTGTGTGTGAACATGAACTTCACGCCAAAGCAGCCTTCAAGATATTTCTGCTCTTAAAATGCTGGTCATCATCTGAAATGCACAGTTTGGTCAAATATGCTGTCCATGTAATTCCTTCAAACCAGAACACCTTTAACATCATTGGCCTTCATATTTATGACTTTTCAAATCATTTTGAAGAAGAAATTAGTTTGAAAACATAAAGTGTAGAATCGTGCAGCCATAATGATTTCTGTACGCAACAAATGCTGGTCCTGAGCTGAAATGCACAGTTTGGTCGAATATGCTGTCCATGCAATTCGTTCAAGCCGTTGCACGTTAAACATCACTGGCCTTCATATTTGTCACATTTCAAGTATTTCTGAAGAAGAAATTTGTGTGTGAACATGAACTTCACGCTAATGCAGCCGTCATGATTTTTCTGGTCTTAAAGAGCTGGTCCTGAGCTGAAATGCAGGGTTTGGTCAAATATGCTGTCCATGCAATTCCTTCAAACCAGAACACCTTAAACAATGATTTGTTTTCATATTTATCACTTTTCAAATTATTTTGAAGAAGAAATTTGTTTGAAAACATAAAATGTAGAATCGTGCAGCGTTAATGATTTCTATACGCTTCAAATGCTGTTCCTGAGCTGAAATGCACAGTTTCGTCAAATATGCTGTCCATGCAATCCCTTCACACCAGAACACCTTTAACATCATTTGTTGTCATATTTATCACTTTTCAAATTATTCTGAAGAAGAAATTTGTTTGAAAACATAAAATGTAAAATCGTGCAGCCTTAATGATTTCTATACGCTTCAAATGCTGTTCCTGAGTTGAAATGCACAGTTTCGTCATATATGCTGTCCATGCAATCCCTTCACACCAGAACACCTTTAACATTATTGGCCTTCATATTCATCACATTTCAAGTCATTCTGAAGAAGAAAATTGTGTGTTAACATGAACTTCACGCTCATGCAGCCTTCATGATTTTTCTGCTCTTAAAATGCTGGTCCGGAGCTGAAATGCACAGTTTGGTCAAATATGCTGTCAAAGTAATTCCTTCAAACCAGAACACCTTAAACATCATTTTTTTGTCATATTTATCACTTTTCAAATCATTCTGAAGAAGAAATTAGTTTGAAAGCATAAAGTGTAGAATCGTGCAGCCATAATGATTTCTATACACTTCAAATGCTGTTCCTGAGCTGAAATGCACAGTTTGGTCAAATATGCTGTCCATGCAAGTCTTTCAAGCCGTAGCACGTTAAACATCATTGGCCTTCATATTTATGACTTCTCAAATCATTGTGGAGAAGAAATTTGTGTGTCCACCTTATCTTCACGTTACTACAGCCGTCAAGATTTTTCTGCTCTTAAAATGCTGTTCCTGAGCTGAAATGCACAATTTGGTCAAACATGCTGTCCATGCAATTCCTTCAAACCAGAACACCTTAAACAATCATTTGTTTTCATATTTATCACTTCTCAAATCATTATGAAGAAGAAAATTGTGTGTGAACATGAACTTGACGCAAATGCAGCCTTCATGATTTTTCTGCTCTTAAAATGCTGGTACGGAGCTGAAATGCACAGTTTGGTCAAATATGCTGTCAATGTAATTCCTTCAAACCAGAACACCTTAAACATTATTTGTTGTCATATTTATCACTTCTCACATCATTCTGAAGAAGAAATTTGTTTGAAAACATAACGTGTAGAATCGTGCAGCGTTAATGATTTCTATACGCTTCAAATGCTGTTCCTGAGCTGAAATGCACAGTTTGGTCAAATATGCTGTCCATGCAATTCCTTCAAGCCGTTCCACGTTAAACATCATTGGCCTTCATATTTATGACTTCTCAAATCATTGTGGAGAAGAAATTTGTGTGTCAACCTTATGTTCACGTAAATACAGCCGTCAAGATTTTTCTGCTCTTAAAATGCTGTTCCTGAACTGAAATGCACAATTTGGTGCATTTCAGCTGTTCCTGACCTGAAATGCACAATTTGGTCAAATATGCTGTCCATGCAATTCCTTCAAACCAGAACACCTTAAACAATCATTTGTTTTCATATTTATCACTTCTCAAATCATTCTGAAGAAGAAATTTGTTTGAAAACATAAAATGTAGAATCGTGCAGCGTTAATGATTTCGATACGCTTCAAATGCTGTTCCTGAGCTGAAATGCACAGTTTCGTCAAATATGCTGTCCATGCAATCCCTTCACACCAGAACACCTTTAACATCATTTGTTGTCATATTTATCACTTCTCAAATCATTCTGAAGAAGAAATTTGTTTGAAAACATAAAGTGTAGAATCGTGCAGCCATAATGATTTCTATACACTTCAAATGCTGTTCCTGAGCTGAAATGCACAATTTGGTCAAATATGCTTTCCATGCAATTCCTTCAAACCAGAAAACCTTCATATTTGTCACATTTCAAGTCATTCTGAAGAAGAAAATTGTGTGTGAACATGAACTTCACGCCAAAGCAGCCTTCAAGATATTTCTGCTCTTAAAATGCTGGTCATCATCTGAAATGCACAGTTTGGTCAAATATGCTGTCCATGTAATTCCTTCAAACCAGAACACCTTTAACATCATTGGCCTTCATATTTATGACTTTTCAAATCATTTTGAAGAAGAAATTAGTTTGAAAACATAAAGTGTAGAATCGTGCAGCCATAATGATTTCTGTACGCAACAAATGCTGGTCCTGAGCTGAAATGCACAGTTTGGTCGAATATGCTGTCCATGCAATTCGTTCAAGCCGTTGCACGTTAAACATCACTGGCCTTCATATTTGTCACATTTCAAGTATTTCTGAAGAAGAAATTTGTGTGTGAACATGAACTTCACGCTAATGCAGCCGTCATGATTTTCTGGTCTTAAGGAGCTGGTCCTGAGCTGAAATGCAGGGTTTGGTCAAATATGCTGTCCATTGCAATTCCTTCAAACCAGAACACCCTTAAACAATGATTTGTTTTCATATTTATCACTTTTCAAATTATTTTGAAGAAGAAATTTGTTTTGAAAACATAAAATGTAGAATCGGTGCAGCGTTAATGATTTCTATACGCTTCAAATGCTGTTCCTGAGCTGAAATGCACAGTTTCGTCAAATATGCTGTCCATGCCAATCCCTTCAGCACCAGAAACACCTTTAACATCATTTGTTGTCATATTTATCACTTTTCAAATTATTCTGAAGAAGAATTTGTTTATAAACATAAATGTAAAATCGTGCAGCCTTAATGATTTCTATACGCTTAAAATGCTGTTCCTGAGTTGAAATGCACAGTTTCGGTCATATATGCTGTCCATGCAATCCCTTCACACAGAACACCTTTAACATCATTGGCCTTCATATTCATTCACATTTCAAGTCATTCTGAAGAAGAAAATTGTGTGTTAACATGAACTTCACGCTCATGCAGCCTTCATGATTTTTCTGCTCTTAAAATGCTGGTCCGGAGCTGAAATGCACAGTTTGGTCAAATATGCTGTCAAAGTAATTCCTTCAAACCAGAACACCTTAAACATCATTTTTTGTCATATTTATCACTTTTCAAATCATTCTGAAGAAGAAATTAGTTTGAAAGCATAAAGTGTAGAATCGTGCAGCCATAATGATTTCTATACACTTCAAATGCTGTTCCTGAGCTGAAATGCACAGTTTGGTCAAATATGCTGTCCATGCAAGTCTTTCAAGCCGTAGCACGTTA